>NW_024713650.1:1887981-2027981 GCF_018991925.1 Homarus americanus | reverse complement strand
ATTTTGAGTGTTAAAATTGGTAGCAGATAATATGGTTCAGTAAACATATTTCAACAGATGCTACAAGACTTAGATGTTTGGTGTCTGTGATACTTAAGGAAAAATAAACTTTGAGCTGTCACTGTTTTGTTTCATAATTCATAATCACAATTTAAAGAGTTTCACAAAAGATACAGGTAAGGCATTTGGAACATTATAGTACTGTCACTTGAAATTTCTGCCAAAATCAGAATCAATTTGTAAAATTCAAACACTACAATGGGCCCTTCAGTTTATATTGCAGGCAATGCAGACTGCAGTGTCTTGCCTCTGGTCTGGGTTTGATAAGTCCAATATCCCTGATGGATGCATCATCTTCACTAGCAGTCATGACAGGTGGATGAACTGCTCTAGTGCCTTACAGACAATGTTTTATGACTGCTACACCATCCCCACAGTTACAATTTACACATCCTCCTTATGATCCTAACTTATGGTTAAGAATGATCAATAAAACACAAAGTTTACATTTATAAACAGATTAGACAATATTTCTCATGTCCTACTTAACCATTCTCATGTATTTATTATATTTCTCTAAGGTTCCTACACTTCCTGTAGTTAATATCACTGGATGGGTAATATTTTCAGGTGTTGCAAGGGACTCTATGAAGCAGTGTTTATAACATGTAAGTAGTTTAGTTAACTCCTCTAACATAACCCATGTAGTCTGGTAATTACTAAAGCTTAGGAAATTCAGAAATACAAATAATTTCCCTCAAACTTATACAATTTACATGAACCTAAAGTGATTGGGATTGCGCCAAAGAAGTTGACCACATTGAGGGTGTCAGCATGAAGCACATCCTTAAGGCAGCTTACAGTAGACATGAGAACCTATACACATGGTGTTTACTGTAACCCCCCAAGGCAGCAACACCAATAAAACGTTTGCCCTTTTGCGTCAATAAAAAATAATGTTTTAAATATGGCAGTACTCCCGAGTGTAAGTTTCAAGGCCAGGGGCTCCCACTCAACCCTCTGACCTTGAGTCTTGTCTGATCGCTAGTATATTCTTATTTATTAGTCCCTCCTAAGCTCTCGAGTGATGCTGGCATGCGCAATAACCATGACAACTGCTGTCAGACATGTAATACACAAAAGTCATAATAAATGCAACCCAGTAAAACAGCAATAGTACTTGGTGGCCATTTGAAAATGTGGTTGCCATTACCACTCATATTTATACTTCAAATCAGGACGTTTTTAGCATGATATTTCTTGTTTATATTATTATTAACATCTTACCTGTAGAGGTAGCAAGGTGGCGAACTGATTATCTCGTTGAAAAGTCTTTCATAGAGGCCAAAGTTAGTGGGAAAAGAAATAACGATTCTCGATCGACGCTACCTTCGCCATTTGCATGTAAACAACAGGCGGAGCGAAGCCTGCCCGACTATTTCCCGCTTTTGATAATTAAGTTATAATACAATGCAGCAACATTTGAAAATAAAATATAAATATAAATAATATTTTAGATATGGAAAACATACCATATTGGTATTTATCGGCAAACAGATAAAATTGCTATGAATCTTTAAGGCTTTACCAATTCGGGAATATGGTTCACGAGTGGCAAAACTGTCCTACCATAAATCTTAAAATTGTATTTTTGGAGTGGATTTATACTTAATAGATAAATATATTCTCCTATTAGCTAATTTTAAACAAATGCCCCATAAGATAACCTTGAAATATTTAATAATTGTGCCATACAAATGAAAAATGTACCATGGCGCCACTATACACCACTCAATTGCTGTCTGCCCTTCAGAATTTTCAAATAGTATTGTACTATATTAGTCTGGTTGAAATGTAAATACAAGATAACTAGCATATGAATGTAAGAGAGAGGCGCGACTTCAAGCAAAACTGAAAACGACGTTTTAAAAAATTCTTGTTATAAATTTGCATTTTTAATGTAAAATTGTCATATTTACTTTATCCTCCTCTGCACTAAGTTATGATTGGTTCAGCTTGTGCTACATTGACAATGCAGATATACACATTGTGCATAGTCTGTGCAGATTATACTGTACAAACATTTGTAATCAGAGATTTCACTAAAGATAGCCTAGAACAGTATCTGTAGATATTTCGCTGACGGATAACACTAATTTGGTTGATGCTGACAGATCTTGACTGGTAGTGAGTGACAGCTGTAATGACAAAAAGGCCGGTGTGTGTACTATTGTAAGTTGCTTTGAATGCTCAACAAGAAATAAGAAAAACGAGGGTTGACGGTAAAGGTAACAAGCTAAACTACGTCATGGGTTCATGTCCCGGCCCGGGACAGATGTGAGAAGGATGTTTGTGACACTACCAAATGGCAGGTTTCTCCGGGTACAGGTACTCCTGTTTCCTCCTATACTAACACTAGACAATAAAGTTTATAGCAAAGAACAGGCCAACGTTTCGTATTTACATTTAAAATTCTACATTTTTTATACCGGGAAAGCTTTCATCATTTTCTCTTTCAATTACAGTACCAAGGTAATAACGGACCAGACGGAATACTGTATTGTAATCTTACTGGATGTTGGCGACCACTGTGGAGATATGTTAGATGATCACTTACGGTACACAGTACATGTATTGCATAGTATGTACAGTACAGTACTGTGGAATTAAATACAATGGTCACATAAAATAGATTTTGTTTCCTATTTACCAACTAAAGTAAGCCATAAAATACCAGTATTCATTAGTTCAAGTTTATTCATCATAGCTATTAGTGAAAATCTGCAAATGATACTACTGCAGATATATACCTGTGTACAGTACGTGCGAAGTCTGATAGGTAACAGTGCTAATTGTTGAAGCTTTTAATAATATCATTGATGAAGAAAAAGCTACTGTAAGTTGTGAAGACGAAAAAATTGCAAAAATTTAGTTCGTTATTAATTTCAAAGGGCGGCAAAAATATTAAAGTGAAGGCTGGAAATGATCATGTTTGCAACACACATTAAGGTATCTTCATTACTTACTTTCAATTCTTCAAATACCTTTTATAATAGGCTTACTGTCCTTTTTACTGCTGTCTCGACTTACCGGTAACACTCCTGAAATCACAATTTTCTTATTAACCCAAACTGAAACATGAGATCACTCTCAGGTTTTATATCTATATATTAAGCTGAAACAATCACTCACTCCTGCAGTCTTTTAACACACTTGATGCTAATGCTTTCAGGACTTTATTTGTTCTTTGCATCACTATTGGCGCTAATATAGTGTGCGGTCTACAAAGATATACAGTATTTAATCAACCCTAACTTTACCTAAAAAAAATCCTTAAGAATATTTTGATAGTTTACATTCTAAAGTATTGGACAAATTGTAGACTGCCGGGTATATAGTGCAAATATTTCTGTAGACCGTATGGGATATGAGCACCATTCTATTCCTGTCATCATGTTGTAGCCCCACTTTCACTCTCTATCTTGCTCCTCACATACTTAAGACCAAGGTGATACCACAAGCCCCAGACACTCTCTCCCAGTTATCTTGAACTTGCTCACACCTGTTTAATTCCCAAAGATTCACTATTTCTAGAGTATTAGTTTTTGATAGCCTTTATTTTGGTGCACCCTGTATAAAGTTAGTAATTTTCACAGGGTCTCTCTTACTTAGACATGTAAGCTCTCTTAACCAGACGACGATCTTAATGATTTTTATATGTAAGTTAGCGAGGGTGTGTTGTGTATATGCATGTGTGAGTTCTACCCACAGCAGAGATTAGATAAAAAGTGTCAACAAAATATTAAGATATAATATGAGGCAATACAGGTACCAGGAAAAAGGGTGAGCGTGCAAAACCAAAGTTTTGATACAAAATTGTTTTAAGATTTGTTCTTCCTTTCCTGGGCAGATCACTTAAAATTATTATACGTTATTCTTGGGATCACAAGTTCGTGGTGACAACAAGAGGTCAAAGGTTAAGATGATAGTGCTACACTAAAAATGGCATTTTAAATATAACTAAAGTTGTTACTGATAAGGCTATATAAGGTCTACACATGCATCATTTCATGTTACTTGGTGTTGTAGCTACAATATGGTTGTGGTGTTAATATAGTACAGTATATTATTCAGTGCTGTTTACGCTACATCTAAATATGCAGTAAACCATATCTGGTAAAGTTCTGTGGTGATGATGCATAACCATGTTTTATCATCTAGTATTGTCATAATATCCTCTGTTGTTACTAGTGGACATAATGCATGTCCTGGGAATGGAAAGAGATCATGTACTGGAGGCTTAAGGTACATCCCTCCTCCCCAATCCATACATGCAGGGCTGATAACTATTTCGTTCAGTATAGTACAATATTCACTTACCAATGAGAGAAAACAGAAATTAAAAGTGTGTGTGTTGGAATAAATATGAACAAACATAATAATGATGTGGCATCAGGAGAGAACAGAAACACTGATGAAATATTGCAGATGGGAGATGAAAGAGTGAACGTACAGGTTATGAGGGAGAAGAGTATCACGGGAATTACAAGGGTTATGTATAGTGCTCTGCATAACAGCTAAGGAAGAGTATGGCAAAACATACCGAGTGAATTATTACAATGATGGTATACAAGAGAGGTGCAAGTGTGGATTCAGAACTGGAATTCCATATGATAAATAAAGTACAGTTAGTGGCATTTAGGGATCTGGACCAATCAGACAGAGTATAAGTGGGAAATATCCTATACTGAAAATGAATGGAATAAATGGGACACTGCTGAATGTTGTCCCAAGTTTTTAATGGCAGACTAAAATATGTGTCAATAGAAAATGGTTCCCAGAGAAAGGAGAACTACATCAAGTATAGGTATGTGAAGTGTGACCATTAATGTCATGTATTTCTACAGGTTGGGCAGTAAGAGGAAAATGCACAAATAATAGTAAGGGATGTAAGTTTGGTAAACAATGATACAGGATGCAAAGGAGAGGTAGTGCAGATTACACTGCTGTTTACAAATGACACCACTCTAATGGGTAATGAAATGTTGTACATACTAGTGAATGAGTTTAGTACCTGTGCACAAGGAGAAAGTTGATAATGAAGTGCAGAGTATCCCAAAACAATAGTCACAAAAACTGTACAGAATTCATTACAACAAATCTGTCATCTGCATTCCTTGTTAGGTATGTTTCACCGTTCAGAAATTTTATTTTTACCAACATACGGTATTGCAGAATTAATCATCGATACATCGCATACCCATAAGGCCATACAGTATATGAAGTGAACAACGACATAAATTCTAGAAAATATGCAACAGAAAAATCTAGGTAGTACAACTCCACCTCTTGAGGGCACATGCTGTACTTCATCAAGACATCCAACTTGTTTTAAAATATGCTGTTTACAATAAATTATAGACTGGCAAGAATATTGTTCTATGTGTGTACATAACATCTTTAATGTGTAAAATTTATCAAAGAATTCAAAACACAAAATAGCAAAAACTTTGTTTATTTTCCTTAAATTAATACATTATATACAGGGATCCCACCGAATGCTTTGGGCAGCATTCATAAATTTTTAATTTCATAAACTGACTGTTCATATTGTAACTCCAATCCAGTAAAATATATCCTCAAAGTACAGTACATTACATACATTCTATAAGAGAAAAGAAAAGAAAAGAAGACAGAAATCCTAAACAGCACAATGTGACAGTTGATGAGAATGCAAACTGGGATGAGTGACTATTATATAAATGTTTCTATTATTACAAAGAATGCAAATTAAAGACTATTATCATACTTGATAAAGTTTAAGAATCTTAAGAAAGCAGGATTACAGGAATTCAGACATGAAGTTTGTGCTGATGCAATATAAAAAACCTCTGAAATGTATTCCACAATACAGAAACTAACAACATTCAAGCTAACTCATTCATTACTCTTTTTATCCATAAAATTTACAAAGAATTTCAACACCACTTAGTTCAACAGACAGGAAACATCACATTAAATTGTTCTTCTAGTATGAAATCAGCACAGTGAGCTGATGATTTATCTACAAAACAGTTGACCCTCTGCCCAAAACTCTCAGATCACAAGCACTAGGAAAAAGGCAAGTGATGGCAGAACTTCAGTTACAATGGAAGTGTGCACTGAAAAAATATTTATTACAAAGTTTCTATTGCAGCCTCACAATCCACACCTTGAACATTATTACTTTAACAAAATGGAAAATTTCAGGAAGTTTCTAAAGCTAAAGAGAGCTCTTCTCTTCTGTGTTGGTGGTAAGGTAGAACAAAATTAAGAAATGTATGTAAGTGAAGATACTAAAATGTCCCACTGCCTCAGTCACAAACTAAGGCAAATATATGAAAGGCTTCATAACACATCAAAATCTTCTACACAAGTGACATAATGTGTAGCATCATGAGTGTCATCTAAATAATACTCCAGTTTCTTGAATACACATCAAGTAGCTGTCCCTGAATAGTGAATAACCTGGACCAATTTTCAGAGCCATATGAGTTTAATGTGTTGACACACTCATACACACAATATACTATACATATACAGTATATACTGTATTGTGTGTATGTGGATTAGATATTGTATACGTATTATTACAATACAACATGTGACTGACAATACTGAGGAAAAAGTCACTGGAAATTAAAAAAATTAATGAAAATAAACAGCATGTTCTGTACTCTTGTATAAACATAACAATGTACATTACCGGGACAGTAGTTTAATTCAAAATCGAGGTATAATTGGCTCATCTGTTTTGCCATCATAGATGTAACACAAAGACCCATAATTGATATATGGGAAAACAGTCTGAGTTTAGATCAGGGAGCTTCAAGTTTAAAGTGAGAGGCAAAGAAAGAATCATATCACAATCTTCCATCTTCTGGCCAAATTGACACACCATATACGAGCCCAATGTATTGTAAAGTTCAAGGCTACTTGGCTCAGTTCTCACTCAACATCCTCTTCAGTCACTTTAGATCCACCAGCAGCCTGAAGTATACTCTGTAGGGGAAAAACAGAACCTCAAGAGATCTTCCATGGACACTTGAGAAGAAGAAAATAGTGAATCACGCATTACTTTTTCTCATCTACCCAAACCAGGCAAAATATTGATGCACTTTCAACAAAATTACAGATGTTTACATTCACAATGTAGTTTAAAGGGAATGAATCACATGCACTCTCACATGTCCAGTTACAGTACAGTAATTATTTTTTTACATGTTAACATTTGTGAAATTGCAAAAGAATGATTTACAGGGGTAAAAATATGTTAACAGCAGCAGTAAAAACTACAGTATATTTATTTTATTGTATCAATTTGGCTGACAGTAAAGAATGAAGTTATGAGTAGATATGTTAGGGTGAATAAGTCCTTAGACACCCAGGAAGGAGTACACTGAATCTTGATATGATGAAGTAACCGAACAAGATCTCCACATTTGGGGAATTATGGCCCATTTTGTCTCAACAGTGAGGAGAAATATTGGACTTTTACAATGCTGTCATCAATGGCCGTAATTTACAGGTACTTCACTCAGACTGAACTTACTTTATTTTTTGAAGGAAAATAAATCAATAATTTCATGTCTCTTAAATTGTTTACTTAGTATAAAAGTTAGCTCAGTTGCAGTGAACTTGTAAAATGGTCATCTGCTTATCGACTGCTGCCAACAAAGAGAAGCGCACTGTCATTAGCTTGTGGTCTCAAAGTGTGTAAGGCTCTGAAATTCATAGAAGACTATCTGCACAGTATGGTTATAATGTTTTGCTGCAGCAGAACATGTATCAATGTATTGAATTGTTCAAAATTGGCCGAAAAGTGTCAGTTATACCGAATGTTCAGGGCGGTCATCCACATCAATCACCGACAGCAACATTGACTAAGGTTGTATGATTGTTCTCGACAACAGGAGGGTAACAGTTGATGAAGTTACAACACATCTTGATATAAACCATGGTTCTGTCTATGCAATACTCCACTACACACTCAGGTTCCACAAAGTTTGTGCAAGATGGGTTTCAAAGTAAAAAAAGGAACAGCATAAGTGCAATAGTATGGACATTTGTACTCTACATTTGGAAGTTGGAACGGTAAGACAACGAAGAACATCAGTTCATGACCCGCCCTGTTACTGGTGACAAAACATGGATCCACCATTATGAGCCAGAAAACACACGCCAGACAATGAACAGTAACAGAGGTTCTCGATTGCCCACCATACAGCCCTGACCTTGCTCCGTTGGATTATCATTATAAATCTTTGAAAGCAGCTTTGAGAGGACATCAGTTTGGCACAGATGATGAAGTAAAGGACGCGGTGCATTCACGGCTTCACGTGGTATTCAAAAGCTTGTGCATCACTGTATTGAAAGCAGGGTGATTATGCTGAAAAATGATAGCTGTTCCAAACCTGTAACATGTTTGGATGACATAAATGAAAACATTGTGGATACTCTTTGACTTACCTCAAAAACCCTTGGAGGGATGTGTACTCTCAGATATTTTTAAGCATTCTACAAAGTATACTAAAGGTATTCTATTTTGGGCTACCAAAAGTCGACATAAATTGTGGTTTAGTTATGAGATGAGAAAATTTAGTGACAAACTGAAGTTTCCCATTACTGTACACTACCGTACTTCTAATGTGGATAACTGAGTCTACTCAATTGAGAAACAGAAGTGTAGATTTACAGTTAGGTGTACAACCATTTAGGGGCTAAAAGGCATGGTTGGTACTGACCTCACCAACTGCTGGCAGCTTGTGGAGGAGGAGCTGGAAGACCTGAGGTGGTAAAGTCTGCTGAAGAACCTGCAGCAATTGTTGAGGCTGTCCACACACTGCCACGGCACGGCTCAGGTGCTCCACTCCAGATTCAATCTCTCCCTGGGCCAGAAGCTCTTCTCCAGCCTGGAAAATACAAGAAGCTTTCATTTCAATATACTGTAAAGGATGCCTTTGGTATATCTTTTAATATTTCAAGAAAATAGGAACAGCTGGGAGGGTAAAATTGCACTGATATGGCACTTGTCTTATTCTAAGATGCTCTGATACCCCACTAGGCTGTTCAGATTTTTTTTCCTATCTTGGGTTGGGATGAGTACTGAGCTTACTATATTTATCTATTTTCTTGCCTTTCTCTGAATGACCAGCCTGTTCTGTTAACTTGTTTGATAAGAGAATGACCAGCTGAGTGATGGGATCGTTCATTCTCTGACACACACCTCTTCCCTCACACTCCCTCTGATATAGTGTTGGATCAACATATTGGCCACACTGAGTGAAGGGATTAAGTTGTGTAATGCCTCATACACTTAAAAAAGGCAATTAAAGAGAGGAAGACCCTTAATGATTCCGAGGTCACTATTTCAAAGGTTACATTCACTGCAGTACAGTTAACGGCAGACTTCCATAAATGAATTATACAGTCACTGGCCTCACATACTCAATCATATATCAATCATGAATTTCTCAAGTCAAGACTTACCTGAACCTGAGCAAGGAAGAACTTCTGGACAGCCTCCTGGTCCTTAAGGTTAGGCCAAGTGACTGAGCTGCTTCCTCCACTACCACCCTTTGTGGTCTTGCGACCTGTGGGACATCATTTGTAGTCAAGTCATAAGTATATCTTATTGCCGGATATTTGGCATATTATTAAGCTTTAGAAGAAACTACTGTACAGGTACTTAGTGTTCATATATAACTGACACATCAATCAATTATATATGGGTCCCCTTCAGAGCTGAATAAAATTGTCTGGCATTAGCCGTATAAAATATCAAAAGTGGTGCCCCCATGGTCAAGGGGTTAAAGGATTATTCCACTCAAGAAAAAATGGTAGGAAATGGCTATTGAGCCCAGTCACTTGGTAAAATAATTTAGTTGTATACAGCAGGGTTGTTTGTTGTTGTCAATGATATACCTAAAAGTGTATTTTACCCGGTGGCCTGGCTCATTAGCCATTGACCCATTTTAGCGTCTGACGCGGCTCATTAGCAATTTACAAAACAATAACACAAACCTAAAACTGGTAGGTTTGTGGTGCCTCTGTTCTTTACATTTACCATAAGTTTATCAAAATTTTTACAATCTCTTTAACTGTATTTTGAAATCATAATAATTAATGAAGGTATTAAATCTTCATAGTAACTCAACGCTCAATATTAACAGTAAAAAATATAAATATAAAACCTTTCTTAAACCTGTGTAGTTTTTCAGTAAGTTGAAAGTACTTTTTTCATTACTGTGACAATAGATTTAATTTTACTTCATTAAATCAAATGGTTTAGCGAGAATCCTTTATAACGAAACGTATCAATAAGTGACAATTCTACAATACAACTTTATCAAGGGAATCTATCACTATTATAAGTTATCTAACACAAAGTGATTATTTAAATGGTTACGCAACCTTTACTTTCTTCCACAATTTGTCCGGCATCATTCTAATTGGCCGAGGTTGACAACGCAGATCCTACCATTAGAGTATTGAATTGGGTCACTTGCAAACATGGTTAGGTTAGATTTGCAAATGACCATATTCAGTAATCTACAGTAGGATCACCAGCATCAGCCTCTGTCAATCAGAACAAGCCTGAATAAATAACGGGAGTGGTTAAAGGCCCGTGACAGGACATATAACCATTGCTTAAATCACACCTTGTTCAGGAGTCATTATACATAACACATTTGATACTTATGATACCACCACATAAATTTCACAATAGTAAAATAAATATGCAACTTCTAATAATTAAAATATTTAGGAAATGTTATACGAACGGGTATAAATAATTCTACGTGTGGCAAATTTACCTGATCACAAAACCTGACAGTAATAGACACAAATCTTTCGAGTCTGATCGTTGATTATACAATTAAAATCAAATAAAGCTCTAGTGTTTCATTAGTGATTAAATGAGAGTGGCTCAGGTTGGCCCTCCCAAAATTACTCACGTCGCTCCCGGAGTTTCTTCTTAAAGTTAGGGTCACTCCGGCGTCTCTGGTCGAAATATATACAATAGCCGAGGAAGAGAGCGCCGGCTACTCCTGCACAGATGCCAAGTGTGCCTTTGGAGATCATGGTCATGCTAAGACCCCTGTTTATAGCCAGATTTTGTACAGCGTGACTCGAACAGCAGACGCCAGCACAGGAGCGGGAGCTGACGCACCAGGGAAAGGAAATAAACAGGGTATAGATGGCGCACGGGTCGTAAAGAAACAGAAGAGCATTATTATTATTATTTTAGGCTACTCCGTTTAATATTTGATGCTTTTAACGCTATACAATTCTATTTATAATTTCTTTTTGCGAAATTTATGTAATTTTTAGTGTCGTCTGCTGAGAAATTGTAGTTGCCGAGTGGCGGTCGTTTTGAGTTTATCCTCAGCATCTGCCTTACGACGAGAATCACCGATCTCAGAATTGATATATGATTTTATAGCAACAGATGTAGGTGCAATGGCTGGTAGTGGCAGCATATCCATGAATGAGAAAGAAATGGCCGGGAATTCCACCTTGTACGAGTTTTTGCCGACTCCCTTAATTCTTCACTCCAATCTCCAGCGGTCGACCTTCACCGATTATCTTGGGAGTGGCTTCAAGATAAGAGGTAAAGATATTACCTCATGAAGGATTTGATAAAATTATTGACGCCATTTTCTTAGTGTTGATTATAAACGGAAACTTCACACCCAGGGCAGAGCGAGGTGTACTTCATTTACACGAGGCATTATTTGGGGGGGGGGGGTGTGGACGTAATTATAGTAAAGTAAGTTATTTTACGGTAACATTTTAGTTTCGATCATCCCTGTATTTAAAACCTAACCCAACCTAGCCACAAAACCCAGGAACTGTTATCTAACCTGACCAGGGGGGGGTTTCGCCCCTAAGACCCCTACTTTTACTTTTTTTTACTTTATTTTATCCTCTTCACCGCAGATCGGCTCGTTAGCCGCTTGGGCGATCGGTTACGTCTCTGTTACGCACTGTTGGCAAGTACTGGGCATGCACCGGCTCCTGAATGTGCCTGAACCTGCTCCAGTGTTGGTCAAGTCTGGTCTTGAAAGAGCTTACACTCGCTGCCGTCACAACACTTTCTGGCAGATTGTTCCAAGAGTTCACAACTCTCACTCCGAAAAAGTTTGCCCTCACAGTTTTCTGGACCTGCGGCTTCTTCAATCTTGAGCTGTGACCCCTTGTGGGGCGAGCATCCGCCAGCTCCAAGTAAGGACACTCGACTGAGGAGTGCCCCTAGAGATGCTTATATACACCTCAGTTAGGTCGCCCCTTGCCCGTCTGTAGCATAAGCTACTGATTTTAATACTGTAGTTAAATTTCTAAGATTCCCCGGATGACCGAAACTAAACTAATACCCATTTTCCTTCTATGGGCGTGTAATTTAGATCCTTATTTTCATGAATGAATTACTATATACAACTTCCTGATAACTATCCACCCATCAGCCTCAGCAGCAAAATATCCCCCCCCCCCTTTTCACTTACATAAATTGTTCAAAAAGTTTTCACGTGTCCTTTTTTTTTCCACATTTATTCCAATAGTATTAAACTATTTTCTCAATAAGTTTTATAGATATTTTCGCCCTTTTATTTGCATTTAGCCCTGCACGTCACAATATCTGATCCCGTAAAAGTATTGGTATGTTGCCTTCGGATCCCAATGAGTGCCTCTTAGTTACTATAGTATTATAATTTGTTTTATACGTTTTCATCGTATTCTACAGTAAGTGAGAAGACACCCATTGACAGTGTCATTCTTCCTCGGTGTGGCGTGGCTGTTCTCATCGTGCAGATGCCTCGGATTTCAGGCATCAACCCGAACCAGGACACAATTGACTGCTGTTCACACACATACTCGACAGAAAGTCGTGATGGACACTCGAAGGATGAGGATGTGAGACAAGAGACTCTGGATCAATTGACTGAAAGGTACCTTTCAGTCAATTTTTAGGTTGTCACCTGTTAAAATGACTTTGTACCAGATAATTTATTCGTTATCTAAACTAAGGTCAGTTATTTAGATTGCCCCCGAGGGGGCTAGTTTATTGGGCACCCCCTTACATCCTGTGCAAGGTGAAGCGCAGAAGCTTTTACAGCGCCCATCTGAGAAGCATGCTAAGTTCATGCTCGTCTTTATGACTCATGCATTAAGGGCGTAAAAGCCTGAAGGGTCATGGGTTTTGTCAGCAAGTTACATAAAGTGACTGAATGATGAGTGTGTGGGGGGAAAGTTCCCGGTAAATTTCATCTGTTTATGGCAAAGCGTGGCAGGTCCCTAATAATGTCGAGCGCCAGGCCTGTCACTAGGAGGAGGGATATCTGGTCAGGGAGGGAAGAGGTGTTGGTAACGGCTGGGGACTTGTAGGAGGTCATAGGGCAAGTGAGGCTGTAGTGAGAGAGGGTGTAGTGAGAGAGGGTGTGAGAGTCGGGTTGACCACAAAGTTTACAAACAGTGCGGCCAGGCTCAGGGTTGCCAATGTACTCCCATAGGTACCTGTAATATAATACTTAAGATTAACTGATCATGAAAGGTGTTCTAATTGACCTAACCTTTGACTTGACCTTACAGGGTGTCATCTTTCGTAAAGGGCCACCGTGTGAGTGTTGTAGTGGTGGTAGGAGCGGTGTTCGGGGACGAAGAGGTGGGTGGTGTCATAGGGAAACTGCAAATGTCACTACTGCCCTACCCACCGCTCATCCTGCCCTCCCACGGCGACGCCCAAGCTGCCTCCCACGTCCAAGTTCTGGCCAAGGTAATTTTCTCAACTGGATCTTCGTATTCATTGGTTCCAAAATTAATATTCCCAAAACTTGTAAAGTGAGAATGTATCTAACCGGCTCACTTAAGAAACGGGAAGTGACTAAGGTGGTGTTGCCTTTGCTCAGAGACCACCAAATTACTGTACTAGCGTTCTTTTGCTTTTACGGAGGAAAATTTCATCTCTGAGGATCTCTAGGTAAAGAGACTAACTAATTCCTTGGCATATCAATGTGTAAAGTGAACATCTCTAGTTATCTACCTATCCATGTCCTATATATCCTTCTATTACTGTCTTTGTCTGGTTTTCAAGAGTTTTTCTGTTACAGGCCATGGTGCCAGAGAGACGAGAAGTGGTGGAGGGGAGGCTGGGGGTGATAATGAAGGCGGCTCTCACCAAAGACCACACACACACGCTAGCTCGGGTCATGGGCCTCAACTACCACCGTCAGTAACTAAACTTACTGTTTCACCCGTTATTGTTCTAGTTATATTGATCATCATAATAGTTTTAGTGATTCGGATATTACTGTCATGGTCACAGTTGCACCTATATTTTAGTAACACCTAAACACGTTCATATTATGCTCCATCGTCCATTAAACATTATTTTCCCCGAGTTAGCCATATGAACGTTTTCTCTGATACGAGTACAGGTGGGGAAACGTTCATACGGATAACTACGAAAAATAATAGGTTTTATAGATGGAGTATACAGTAATATAAGTGTAAGTGTTTAGTACTACAATATAGGTAGTAGAAATTAATGGGTAGTAATATATAATTTACATTGGTTATCAATATTACAAGGATAGGTTTGTTTGGTTATCCTTCGCAGCATTGTTTGTTTAAAATTTGTTGTACCTACACATTTTATACCTGCACTATATATACATTATGAATCAATGTGAAATTGTATGGTTATTTTACTGAATATCTACTTATATCTGACGTGTGACAGAGGTGTCGGTGTTAGTTGACTCGCTCGGGTCGCTGGGCAGGGTGGCGAGGGCGTCGACTGAAGAGATCCACAGTAAGACCCCTCTCAGCGCCAAAACTGCTGCTGCCATCGTCGCCTTCTTCAACAGAGATACTGTTACAGTGTAGTCCCTTTTATGTTACACACCCTCACATGACAACACTATTTCATATCTTCACCTGCCGTTTTAAGTCAGCCACCGAACACAAATTCTAGCATAGTATACTATTATTATGATTATTATAACTTTTTAAGTAAAATCTAGCGCTAACGATGACCTGACACCAAATGCTCCACAGCCTTTTTCACATTTTTTTTCTGGTCTAAAGGAACGTTAAGTTACAATCCTTGCTTTTAGAAACAGCGTACATCTTATGTGCTTATAATTCATAATCTCCTGTGGTGGTGATTCACTTAAGACTTAGGAAGTCCACAGCTCGATTTAAAATGTTTGACTTTCCTTCCTAACTTACGGTAACTGTAGATCTCCTAAGCTTCTGCAAGGTGGAAATAAGGCCGTTTTCTCTACTATACAACCCTTACCAAAACACACATTTCAAGCGACATTAGTGAGGATGGAATTATTGATTGGATAATACTAAAGGACAATGTTTAACCTATGACCAAAACAATCCAAATATATATATATATATATATATATATATATATATATATATATATATATATATATATATATTTCATGTAAATCCACAATGAAAACCTTGGATAAGATAAATCTTGATAAAATCACACGGGAAAATGGAAACAACGGAGTACCTCAGCTTTCGTCTTTATTCAAGACATCTTCAGAGGCAACTGAAGATGCCTTGAATAAAGACAAAAGCTGAGGTACTCCGTTGTTTCCATTTTCCCGTGTGATTTTATCAATATATATATATATATATATATATATATATATATATATATATATATATATATATATATATATATATATTGGGAGGTGGTAAAAATGCAAATGCATAAAAGTTTTTATTTACTAATCATTTTTTTTTTGGCCGCAAGATTAGTGAAATGTATCTTGACCTAACCCAACCTTAACATACCCTACTTTACCTTACCTCACGTTTTTTTATAATAAATTTCCAGAGATAATCAAAGGTTAAAGGGCATAATCGTGATATATCGAGTTATGTTTATATATCATCAACAGATTTATATTTGTTAGCGAAATTATTGTAAAAAAAAAAAAAAAAATCTCCACACATGGAAGTTTAAAAAATTGTCATTGCAATTTTTCTAGAGAACTTAATTGTTTGTCATATGCATTGGGGTTTTCTGTTTTCAGTGGAGGTGCTGACATCCCAACAATTGTCCGATTTGAAAATGTTGCTGTGCAACGACTGAAATTAAGTTATAAATGCGTAGAAGGTGTCTATCAAGATAATTACACTACAATAGTCTTAGGTTAGTTTAGGTAAGGTAACGTAAGTTTAGGTTAGGTTAGGTTGATACATTTCACTAATTTTATGGAGAAAAAGAACATCACTACTGAAAGTATCAAATAAAAAAAACCTATGAAAATAATATTTTTTGTAAGAAAAATGGGATACCACTGTTATGCATTATTTTCCCCCTTTTTTATTAGGTTGAGCTTGGATTGGGTTAGGTATTATTTAACCATGATTTCAGTATTCAACTTTTTGTCTTTAACCATTATGATGATAATTATGGAAGTTTTGGCTGTAAACTACTTACCTCCCTAACTAAAGTGTAAAAGCAGATAAGAGTATCCAAATTGACTATTACCAAAGCTCCTACATAAATCACTATTGGCACATATAAATGAGTCATATGTGGTACCTGTACATACTGTAAAATGAGGAATTTCTTTAAGATTTTTACTAAGACTGCAATAACTACTATTTTCAGTTTGCAGAGGAAGATGTAAGCTATCTGTGAACACATTTCACAAAAACTTTACTAAGAAATAAAGTCACAATGAACCAAATTGAAGTTGAATATTTTTTTTATTGTTTTTATAACCTTATAAAAGTGTAAGTAGGTATACAATTCGGTGGTCAGATGAGGAGAGAGGGGGGGATCCATGAAATCATAAGCAATTTTTAACCTTTTTTTTTTAGGTAAGGTAAGGTTTTCAAGGGTTTGTTTGGTGTTCTTTTTAGTATTTTCCCCCAACATTTTCCCTCTACCTCAAAGCCCTGTCCACTTCCAACAGCCAATATTATTGGTAATTGGGTAGCAAAGATGGTTCTATGGGAAAACCTTCAGACACAATGATGAACATGACTGGTCAAAGTATTCTTGTCACTAAATTCTTTCTCACACCCTTCACATTTATACATCTTCCATCCACTATGAAAATAAGTATGATTATTAAAGTCAATCTTTCTTGTGAACCTTTCCCCACACTCATCACACTGATACTCTCTTGTATGAAGAAGCTTATGGCTGTTAAGATGACACTTTTGTTTGAAGTCTTTCCCACATTCATCACACTTGAACTGTTTCTTACCTGGATGACTACGTTTATGACTGTACAGATGGTGTTTCAGAGCAAACTGCTTACCACATACCTCACAATTAAACTCACCTGTATGAACAAGTTCATGGTTACTGAACTCACACTCATTAAAGAAGACTTTACTACATCTTTTACATTCAAACATTGTTTCATTTGAGTGAATGGACAAATGTCTTTTGAGATTTTGCTTGGTAGTGAATTGTTTACCACATTCTTCACACTGAAAATTTTTCTCACCTGTATGAATAACCATATGAGTGTCGAGGTGACTCTTCTGATTGAACTTTCTCCCACATTCCATACATTTAAACTTTCTCTCATGCTTGTGAGCAATTTTATGAGTAGCAAGGTGTTCTTTCTTCATGAATTTTGCTCTACATGTCTCACATTCAAATATCTTATCATTGCTGGGTTCTGACACATCCATCTTGAACAATACCTATGGGGTACAATATATAGCTCAACAGAATACCTCACTACTCAACATACCTCTACTGTACTGTACTATGTTTAAGCTAGAAAATCACTGAATATACAGTATATATGAGGTGCTATATGAATTAAACTAACTACTGTCATCGTTATATCAATTCTTCCATCACAGCATACAATACTGTACATACTGCACAGTATATATATAATCCACTGTTAAGTCAGAGAAAGAGTCCAGGTTTCACCCCTGAGAGAGGTGGTTAACTACTACTACTTCTGGTGATGACTTGAAAGAACCTACCGGCATAATGCTGACTCCTTATCATCTACTAATATGAATACAATACAGTATTTCAGTGAGATTTTACAGCATCACAAGGTTCTTGACTTTGTCTCATATGAAAATTTCACTCATTCATTTCTTGGTGTTTCCAATGTTGTCTTGCTTTTCATAGGGTGACCTCAGTTCTGTACCTGAAATAGTATTTTTAGATAGAAGTCTCTTACACAATACTAAAGGCTGCTTCAGACATCATAACTTGTGACGATCATTCATACTTGCAATTACTACTGTACTGTATATTATTTTTGTTCCACCCAGCTTAGTTAGCAACAGAGTACATGTACAGTATACAGTACAGTACCGATTATTTAGAACAATCATCAGCATTATTCAAAATTGTACAAACATGATACACTAAAACTGTACATTCAGAACACTTAATCTTTGAGGCATTATCTACATGTACTCTTAGAGGGAAAAAGTAATCCTAATATCTTTCACTCTCACTCAATTCCCCACTAAATGAAGTGTACTAGATGCAATAACCTCTTTAGAGTTCAATAAAATAAAAATGCATTAATTCTGTACTCTGTAATATTTAAAATAGCAAAGACAACATAAACTAGTTGTAGTACATGACTAAATTCAAGTAACACATACCTTTGCTAAATTTGCAGAAACTGATATTAACTTGACTCTTAGTGCTGTGTTCAGCCGAAGTAAGTACAGTAGATTTTTATGCAATCCTGATGTTTCTTTTTGTCTTGTCTTGTCAGTAAGGGACTTCATCACAGTATCTGTAAGGAAACGATAGAAAAAAAATAGTCTTCTCTTTGTAACAATATTTTGCTAGACAATTGGAGTAATGTACAGTAGCTAAAACAACTATCTGTGCATACTTTGTGGGAAACAATATGAGACCATGGAAGATAAACTTTAGTACCTGTATATGAGGGCTGTCACTAGTCACACATAAAATTTCAGAGCATATCGACCCCCCACCTGCACAGATAGTTGTTTTAGCTACTGTACATTAAAATAATTAAAACCTGCAGCAATATTAACTAAAGTCTTAAAGATAACAATATACAATACAGTATATTATATTAACAATTATATAAGTTGAAAACCTAAGCAACGTTTTCAATCTAGAAGGAAGAAAGTTGAGAGAAAATAAAATGTAAAATTGCAAAATTACCATTTCACCAAACACTCCCAGGAGTTCCATTTTCTTTGAAGAACCAACCATTACTTGATACAAAGCAAACTCAACTGTTTGTCTGACATCTGTATATCTGGTAGACCCTCATGCTACTGAAGGCTATGGTGTAATCATAACAAAATGGAAGACTTGCACCGTTAAGTATAAAAGCGCCATTGAACATTGGCTTTCTTCTTTTAGAAAGACAAGAACTTTTATAATATGTACTGAAATGGATAGAATATATATTGCACTGTATACCCACCATAAATGACACCACTTTCCCAACATTTACGGGATTCAAATTAATCCATACTTAAGGTTTCCCCTTTATACTTAAGTGTTGACCCATCTGATTCAGAGTTCATACAGGGTGTCAACATCAGCTTCAACACTGTTAACAGTGAGTGTCATTATGATCAGTAATTATTGATGACTGATCAGCAGCCAATTTTTCATAGAAAACGATTATAAGAACGCCATATTTTCACTGTGTTATATTGTGGACACTGTCACAGTTTGTGAAAATGTGTTAAAAAGTGGTTATTTCTAAATTAAATCTAACCTAACCTGAGTTGAGATGAAAAACAAGCAGCAGAAGTGCTATTACAAGAGATCACCAACCTAACCTAACTTCCTAGCCGGGGAGCTTTGCCCCCCGGACCTCCCGGTGTATTAAAACAGAAAGAGCCGGCAATGATATGGTGTAATTTTAAATCTTTTGTGGATGTCAGAGCAGCTGCCCGTACCAAACGGTTCATACGCATACAATGAGCATCAGGGTTGATCCGTCCCGGGCGGCGGAGCGTTTTGAAATACTTCAATATGATTGGTTGTTTACATAGAAGACAGAGTAGTGCACGCCTAGGCGCCTAAATATCTACCAAAAGAAGCATTTGCACAAGAAATGATTATCATATCAGTACTCACTGATGAAAATAGAGTACGAAAATAAACAGCAAAACAAATAACTTGTCCATTGGTCAGTCGCCAATATTAACCCAAAATTCTTTGAGTGATGCAAGTGCATCAGTCGCATCGGTCAGGATCCAACCCTGGTTAGGTTAGGTAAGTTTGTTTGGTTGATTAGGTCAGGTTCTATTAGATTCTAGTAAATGTGGCCTCTTAAAACACTTACTATAGTGATAAGAAGTGATGAACATCTGTGGAAAAATAAACAAAATAAAACAACTCGTTCAGGTGGTAGTGCTGTTCTCAGACATACTTGTACAGTATACGTTTAGCACCAGCAGGTTTCCCACTAGCCTGTTGGTCCATGTACAGTACCACAAAAAATGACTAAGGTTGTGATCTAATTTGACGTAAATATGACAGAGAATGTTAAGAACGTTGGTGACAGGTCATATGAAGTCACCTGCTAATCATGGTGGGCAACAAAAAGCCGAAGGTTGAAGTGATCCCCCTTGTAAAAATTCTGTCAACTGTACTCACCTGCTCACACACCAACAGTTACCACAATTTTCCGCTTCTTGCTATATAAAACATTCTCCCGGTGGTCTGTCAGTTCAGATATCACCTCTAACGTGAATCCCAAAGACAATTTGTGTACGGTATGTAAAACTGTGGGCAGCCAGACAATATTTTTTTTTTCTGTTTACACACACACACACGTCAGGTGTTAGTCTAAAATATTTAAAACAAGATTGGTTACAGAAATCTGTATTAAAATCATAAACTTTAGATAAAATCACTATCTACTTAAGTATTAAATGATGCAGTTATTTTAGGTATATTGTTGTAATAATAATGATCAGATGTCAAAAACAAAATACTGTATAGAGTTTAGGCCAGCTACCTCTGTGCGTCATGTTCACATGTTAAATACCACACACTAGATGTGGCAGCACGTTATATACTACACACTAGATGTGGTTGCACATGTTAAATTCCACACACTAGAGTGGTAGCACATGTTAAATATCACACACTACATGTGGCAGCACGTTATATACTACACACTAGATGTGGTTGCACATGTTAAATACCACACACTAGAGTGGTAGCACATGTTAAATATCACACACTACATGTGGCAGCACGTTATATACTACACACTAGATGTGGTTGCACATGTTAAATTCCACACACTAGAGTGGTAGCACATGTTAAATACCACACACTAGAGTGGTAGCACATGTTAAATACCACACACTAGAGTGGTAGCACATGTTAAATACCACACACTAGAGTGGTAACACATGTTAAATTCCACACACTAGAGTGGTAACACATGTTAAATACCACACACTAGAGTGGTAGCACATGTTAAATACCACACACTAGAGTGGTAGCACATGTTAAATACCACACACTAGAGTGGTAGCACATGTTAAATACCACACACTAGAGTGGTAGCACATGTTCAATACCACACACTACTGTAGAGTGGTAGCACATGTTAAATACCACACACTACATATTAAAGGCAAGTTCTGGTGTGTGTGGGTGTCTGTGTCAAGACCAAGCTGCTGCAGATTTATTAGTTCAATGCATAATAATGCCAGTTGTATAATTCCCTGAACAGTCTGCCAGGCACTAAATGACGATGCAGTATTCTTAATAAAGTCCAGATCCTTGACGTTTGTGCACCAAATTATCCTCGTGAGCAGAAATATAAACGGTACAGTGTATACATTCTGCGTTGTTCATGTCTTGTTTCAGTGAGGATTGTTCTATTCTCCTAAGGTTTAGCCACATGCAGCACAGTATTTAGAAAAGATGAAGGAAAAGAATACATAGGATTGATTAGTACAATACATTACATGAAAGCCCAGGTAAGCTGAACCAAAATACGAAGTGTACCACATCCAGGTAGTAATTTAATTGATTTTATCACTGATGTACAGTTCCCTGCACTTATACTTAAGTGGTACAGTGGCTGCATTCTGGGTTGTAGGTTTAGATTACATTGTTTTTCAAGTAGGGATGCAAATTTATAAGCAGACAATCATGATAATTTATGCAATGGCTGCTAAGAATGTGGCTTATGACAGGAGTCTACGCAAAAGACAACTTGTAGTGGATACTCTCCCCTACAACTGACACTGCCATTAGTCGCTGATCAGCCAATCCCGCGACAAAGTTTCTCTGACAAGCCTAGCCGTCTAGACTAAGGGGGGTGTCAACACCGGCGACGCTTACTTCCGGTGGCCATGTATATAAGCTCCTAGCCTTGCCGTTGAAGTCCATTCTACTTAGAGCCCTGCAACACTCAACACCTCCTCTAAAGAAGCTCTGGCACAGCAACTCCTCTGCCATACAGCAACTTCCCAGCACCATACTGTTTTGTATATAATATATTTATATAAGAAAACTGCCATAGCCGAGTTTCCCTTCTCACCTCCATCCTATGTGCGATTCAACATCATGAAACTCCACAACCTCGTCCTCTAGACAACAACACGTTTTCTATGATGACATTAAATATTTATGGTAAAATTAAATCGAGAGATGGCGCAGTAGTCAGGGCTGAACGTTAATTGAATGTAGTACAAGTTTCTCTATACCTGTATATTCCTTCCTGGTATAACACACCATGGTGACGTTCACTAGCAAGCCATTTGCCTGAGTGAGCCGTGAAGGAATGATGTGTCGTGACTGGCTGTTATGTAGTGATTAATTTTTTTTAATTTTTTATTCAGTTATTTAAACACAAGCTAATGTCGCTACTGTCCTCAGTGGTTAGTAAATTTTTTGTATTTTCATTTTCATAATTAAGTTACATGTGATGTTGGGGAGTTGGTTAACCACTGCCATGTTAGTTTGTCAACTCAACAATCTCAGGGTAGCTGAGGTGCCACAGTGCAGGCACCAGTCTGGTGGCCCTCCTTTGGACATTTTCAATAACTGACAGTCCCTAGTTCTTATCATTATAGAATTTTAAGAGGCGACATAAGCAGATACATAAGTCAAATTCTTGGCTAATCTTGTTAAGTTACCATAATTTTTTTTACAACATTTAAATTTTCTTCTGAGAGGCAAGGCTTAATAGAGAAAACTTTTAGGTGTAAATACACCAACAAAGCTGGTATTGTACAGTGATTACTGATCTCAGTAAATATATACAGTACAATAGGCAAATAGACCTGTGTAACATATATTAACAGACAGTTTCTGTTGTCATTTATTTGGGTAAAGAAATAATAGCGTTAATTGCTATTTTAGACTGACCATTAAAGTCACGCTCAAAGGGAAGAACATGACTGATATTGGATCCCAAACTTGAAGCTCCTGATCCAGTCAAGTCTACAAATAAAAGAAAGGAAGATTTCAAGTGCAAAGAACATTAATTTTTTTTGTGTATAAAAGTTCATTCATTAAATATCTTCTGGTGCATCAGGGAGAAGAAAAAGTACAAATGTGAGGAATGTGAAACTCATTTGCTCAGAATGGAAGACTTAACTTGCACAAAGCTGTCCACATTGAAGAGAAAAACTCTGTGCGAGCAATGTGGAAAATGTTTTGCTCATAAGACTTTTCTAAGAAAGCATAGGCTCGTGCACAGTGGAGAGAAATTACAGATAAGACTTCTCTCAATAAGCACATATTTAAGCACCATGGGGAGAAAATGTTTAGCTGTAATGAATGTAGTAAACAGTTCTTTCTTAACACAATCCTGAGAATCCACTTGCTAGTGCATAGTGGAGAGAAAAAATTTTGATGTGAAGAATTTGGGAAGCTGTTTGCTAAGAGGTACCGTCTGACAAACAATCAGCTGACACACACTGGAGAAAAGGGTTTCAGCTGTCAGGAATGTGGCAAACTTGTTCCAAACATGCATTTACACACTGGAGTAAAAAAAAAGCGAGACTCTTTGCACAGGAGTGTGCCTTGAAAAACCATATACTTGTGCATAGTGAAAACAAAAATTTTAAGTGTAAAGAACGTGGAAAACTATTCATTCATAAGAGTTCCCGAGTGTACATATATTTGTGCACCAAAAACAAAAAGGTTCAGTTGTTATGAATGTGGGAAGCATCTCACTCACAAATGTAATCTTGGCAGCCATAACTTCTTAGACACAAAATTACAATGAGTGACATGATTATGAAAGAGTGTTGTGTATAAGGTGCAGTACAGTAATTGTTTATATAATTTTCAACCAAAAAGTTTACATAAATATATTTTTAAATAAAGCATTATATTTTTTTTTACTAAAAATAAATAGTACAGTAAAATACTGCAGTAAAAAGGAAATTTATGGATTATAAGAAAGGATAGAGTAACATGGTCAAGATTTGGGAAAGGAAAAGATAAATACAGTACAGTACAGTATGACACTCAAATCGCATACCCTGATCTCCATTTTCTACTGGCTTTCTGGGGACATTTGGCACTGTGATCACTTTGTGAATAAATAATGTACTTGGCAAAAAAGCATATATAGGGGGCTTACCAGTATCCTAGGTGGTGACAATCCTAATGGTTAGGACAAGTTGGAGACTATTTCACCTGCAACTTGAAAATACTGATTAATTGGGTTGGAAGGAAACCCT
Source organism: Homarus americanus (assembly GCF_018991925.1). Lineage (NCBI taxonomy): Eukaryota > Metazoa > Arthropoda > Malacostraca > Decapoda > Nephropidae > Homarus > Homarus americanus. Next base: position 2,003,249 of record NW_024713650.1, on the reverse strand, counting down.
TAATGCAACATCAAAATGTATTTTAAACATTCTGTAGACCTATAAACATTTATCAACAGTACAAAAGTAAATGGAAGCTTCAAAAGGTACTCTAACTGTACAATTTTATATGTTTTGAAAACTATTAGTCATTTGTACTAAAATATGAAGCGTAATTTTTGTTGTGGCTGTTCCAGGATGGGACTGATAGTATTGAGGTGGTGTCTATTACGTCATTATAAAGTGATAAACTGGGTAGCTAAACCAAGAGCTATCTGGGAAAAAAACAAAATTCGTCCTAATCTAATTTAATCAATTTGGCATCACAAGTTTTAGATAAGTTAATTCCTCTCAGAAAAAGATGTAACTGTACTGTACAGCATCTTTTGCCCTTTGACAAAAATTACAAACTCCTGGGTACCATTTTGTAGTACAGTACAGTATACACAGAATAAAACTGGTAATTGTGTACAGTACATTGTGAGGCATCAGAACCTACCAATTTGAATCAGATTTAATCATTATAGTTGTTTTAATATAAGTGTCTTCACAATATCTTACTGAGGAGTTGTATCAGCACTTCAAAGTCAGCATGATATCATTTCTTGAGTCTGTATAGGTATCTGTCATTTAGCGATTAGGATGCGTCCCTGAAAACATATTGCTAAGCGCAAAGAAGCAAGAAATGATATCCTAAACAAGGGATAACGAGGAAAAATATCCATGGAGATGGCATGTAATTGTGTACTCGATTTAGCGACTGGCCACCCAGTAGCACTCACAGCGGGTGAGGCTGAGCTGTGATATAAGTTATTGTTCAAATCGTAAATTCGGGTAGATACATGTAATTTTCTCCATTTTCTTTTATTACTTTACATGCACACACAATCGTTCATACAGAATGTGCAAACAATAAAATAAAATTATCATCATAAGGTCAAAAACATAAGGGACATGATCAGCAATTAACCAACAGAGCGGGGGAGAGGAGCGAGGAAAGGCATGGGGGATCTCTTAGCTGTTCTGTCTTGTCCTGTGAAATGATTGCCAATGCAGTACAAGGTGTATTTTCTCAATTCTTTTATTTATTATTATTATTATTATTATTTATTCCTAACATTTACTGTTATAGTATACAGTACATGCGACAGATTCACCAAGTTGACTCGAGAGACGTGTGTGGTTGCTGCCTGTATGCCGTGACCTCACATAAAGGAGGGGAAGACTGCGGCTGGCTAGTCACTGCCTCAACACAGAACTTCACTTCCCACTTCATTTTATAGTACAGTATACTGTACTGTATACAGTATTGTAATGATGGGCACTTGGAGCACAGAATCCCCAGTTTTTCCAACTTCCCTCCTAAATTTTTTCCATCGAGTCAAACATCACTAAACCGAAAATTGTAGACTGAATGCAGATAATAATTGTGACAACACTTAATAATTTGTAATTTTCAACTGCACCCAGTTATACTGGGAAAATAAGGATACTAATAGATATTGTTATTTGGCTCTCAGTAGTTGTAGATGGCAACATAAAAAATGCCAAACACATTTTTTTTATCTTTAGACCCTAAATATACCAAACAGATACATTGGCAAGAATCTATATGAAATTCCCCCAAGACCCTATTTAATGACACAACAACACATACAGTTTCTGTCTTCTCCATGCTCACTTATCATCAATATGATAGTACACATTAATCCCCTTACCATCATCTCTTAATATATGGCCAAAGTATCTCATATCTTAGTACCACTACCTGTATTTGCATAAGCTATTTTACCAATATAACTTAAATTTAACATTCACCTGTAGCACCACATTTTAAAGCCTCTAGCCATTGTGCGAACCATATAACAGTAAAGTATTGACAACACAATGCATTTCGGTGGCCCTTTTCTAAAATTATAATTCATCATCATTTTGAACAGTTCTGCTCCCTCCACCCTATTCATCACGAGATCATACATCACCCCGTAAATACAGATGGCACAGAATATCCTGCTCATAAGTTCTCACTGAATAACTTTTTTCTCTTCTCTCCAAGCATATTGTCACAGATCCCATCCTAAATATAAAGTCATCATTATCCTTAAACAAGTCTACATTATCCTTAAACAAGTCTCCATTATCCTTAAACAAGTCTTCAGTATCCTTACACAATTCTTCATTATCCTCAAACAAGTTTTTTTTTAACATGGTGTGATCCCATCCTGTAACCCCTGTTTACATACACTTACATACCTATATACCTGATCCACACAACAATCTTACATACAGTATATTAATCCATGCATTTTCACACCCAGTTACAGAAATTTTACACTTACAAATCCCTACCAGTACATTACTTACATTTTGGAACATAAAATGACATACACACAGTACATACAACACACATATACAGTACATACATGAGTAATAAATACACAGTACAGTATATCACAGCAAACAGTGTAACTTTACTGCAAGTTCTACACAACAACATGACACAGTACACAAACTTTTTCAACCACTGTATATGAACAACAGTAACTCTAATTACATCAACACCACTCTACCTTTACCACAATTTTTGAACTGATACTCTTAAAGTTGTTTGCATGTGTTTTGAAAATTAGTGTAAATGCTAATTCTGTATTCAAATTTCCAAGATTCAAATAACTATGAATTAGAAATAAATAAATTAATAATAGGCAGCATGAGGAAATGATATACAGTGGGGTATGCTATAACGAACGGATCCTACTACGAATATTCCTATAACGAACGGTTTTACCTATAAAATTGAGAATGCTATAACGAACGCAACTCCTACAACGAACGCGGATGAATACGGGACTATTTCGCCTGGCGCATGAATATTGTTGTACCGCGATCCACAACAAGAGCGTCAGGCGCCATGTTTTTCTCATTGTGTAGCCAGTGCACCACTGTTATTGTTGAAATTTCGTCTTTTAATGTGGAAATTCGCGTTATTTGTATAACTATTTTGTTGTACAAGTATACAATTGTAACAATGAATCGTCCAAAGCGAGTGAGAAAGCTAATAACCCTTGAAATTAAGAAAAAAATTATAAAGAAACGTGAGAATGGAAGAAGCATTGCGAAACTTAGTGATGTATGGGATGGCTAAATCGACTATATGTACGATTTTGAAGAATAAAGGGGAGTTAAAAACTGTGCAAGTGGCTAAGGGAATCTTTAGACTTAGCAAAGCAAAGTGTAATGTGATTGAAGAGATGGAAAATTTACTCTTAGTGTGGATAAAGGAGAAAGAAATGGCAGGTGGTAACATTAGTGAAGCTATAATTTGTGAGAAGACTAAACAATTGTTTGAGGACCTTAAAGCCAAGACTCCCAGTGGAAGTGATAGTGTTGTGCCAGTGTTTAGGGGTACCTGCATGCTGAATAACACTAAGGTAAGATAAAGTTCCATATTTTTTACATTTTCCACAGAATTTTTTCAGTGTTAAGTGGTTGTATTTGGGGGCCTGGAACGGATTAATCCTATAACGAACGAATGCTATAACGAACGAGGTTCTGGAACCAATTACGTTCGTTATAGCATACCCCACTGTACAGTAAACCACATCTTGATTAAAACACATTGTAAAATTAGTATGGTACATAAGCATTCATGAAAAAGACCCTGAGTACTAAAATTCCTTCAAGTGACATCTAACTCTTTAATTTCTAAGCGACACATAGAATTTAGTAATACAGGTTGTACCTCTCTAGTCCGGCAACCTCGGGACCTGACCGGTGCCGGACCATGGAAATTTCCGGACTATGGAAATTCACCCTCGAAACACCCTACATAAAGCATAAAAACATAAGATAGGAAATAAATAAATAAGAAAAAGTAATAATGTTAAAATACTATTTCCTTTACCTTTAATGCTACCATAATTCTGCTTCCAAAGTGAAGGGATGGTACTGTAACTCAAATGTAATTTGAGTTACATCAGGGATGTTGGCTATTGGGAAAACTAAAATCGTTCCGGACCACGGTAGTTTTCGGACCACAGAATGCCGGACTAGAGAAGTACAACCTGTAGATCAATCACATGTTTATTTACTGTTTTTTAAATGAAAATTTATTATTCCGACAGAAGACCCACTTCATTTACCAAATACTCTATCTAGAATTTACATCAGTAGCATACAGTGCAACATGGGCTATCTAACTGTGTGGCCTCACAAGACTTTACCATTTTGTTAAGTATTCATAACGTATGCCCTTCAACTGTGGTTTATTAATGGTGTACAGTCAGTTTTTTTTAGGGGGGGGGGGTAATTACCCAATACACACACAATAATAAAGAAAGTTAAGGTGGTGCTACTACATGTGGCCAGTGTGAGTCACCAGGTATAGTTCCTCCTCTTGAGGTGTGTATTAAGCTAATTTCCATATAGTTGACATAAAGCACAAGACAAATAATTAAAACCACTAATAAGGTAATCAATGACAATGACAAAAAAATCGTAGGGCATTTTCACCTCATTATGCATCTTCATTATTCCCAGTAAAGACATGCATACAGTACCTGGATTTAGCTGAAGGCTACTGTACTGCAGTAGAGGTCACTGAGTTAACTTTTTCAGCTATGAACTAGAGGGTTAACATGCCATCTAATGCTGTAACAATACCAAGATTTAACTTTTTTTAAAGTGCAGGATAACCCAGCACTAGAATGTATTCAGATACATCCAACAACCTGTTTTTATCCAGTACAGTACTGTACATGCCAAAAATACACAAGCAAATTGACTGACCACCCAATCAGCTAAAAAGCTGACTTAGTGGAGAATAGGATAAGGCATAAGACTCTAATTCACTCAACTAGTATATGTTAATGCACTATACAGTATATTTTGGATTAGTTATGAGTTAAAACTACCGTAACTACTGCAAACAAATTTGGGAGTCTGCACGGCTCATTATAACTGACCCATTTAATTCTTTTAATATCCCCATTCATTATTTTGTTTGCAAACCTTTTCCTAACCCTTCATTACATAAAAGACAAGTTATAACCCTATACTTTAGAGGTCATCATTACAAACATGTAATAAATAAAGCCTCTTGCTGGGCCTTTCATCATGACACACAAGTGATGTTATACTTCTCATCATTCTACCTGTACAAACCTCTGCATCACCGAAGGCTTTCCTTACACACAGAGAATACACTACATCTCTATACTGTATTATTAAATCCTGAAGCTCACCTTCATTACCATAAATACAGGATATGTGTATAATGTATTATAAGTCTTCAATGTGCTGTATCCACACTGCACCTTGCCATGGCTATGAGAGTGGGACCCAATTTTACTTTACCTAGTGGTGACCACAATTTACAGTACCTGTATATGTTTATAATTGTACAGATACATGAATTATGATCTGGACAAGGAAAGACAACAGAAAACTGTGATGGCAAACTTTTTAAGAGAGATAATTGTCAACTCTTGGAACAATCTGCCAGAGTGTGTGAGCTCTTTCAAGACCAGACTTGACCAACACTGGAGCAGGTTCAAATACATTCAAGAGCCAGTACATGCCCAGTACTTGCCAACAGTGTGTAACAGAGATGTGACCGATCGCCCAAGCGGCTAACCAGCCGATCAGTGGCGAAGAAGATAAGAGTATGACTGACCACCCAAGCGGCTAACAGGCCGATCAGAAGATAAATGTTAAGTAAAAGTAACACCTTCATCTTTTTCAATAAAGATAAATAAAAATAGTGACTTTATGTACAGTACATGATTACTGCACTGTACAGTAAATGGTTTTATAGGTAAGAATCTCCATCCTGAATATCTTAACATTCCTTCCTCAGGGCAAACTTATTTTACTAGTTGCCAGAAAATAAAGTGAAATATGCCATACTTAAACTAAAATAAGCAAACCCAATCCAGTGCGAAATACCAGTGTTGTTCCTCAAACCAATCTAAAACATGAACGTAAACAGAAACACTTAAATTCAACTACAGTTATACTTTATAAAATTAGATGTATAACAGAACACCACACTGGTTATCAATACTTAAATCAATCTATCAATCTCAAATCTATTTTTGAACAATAAAATCCACTCACCAAAATCTATTTTCTCAAACCAAACTAATTAAACCTGAATCTAATTCATGTACAGTCATCTCATTAATGTAACTAAGCTATCTGGCCTACTTCAACCTCACCTAAAAAATAATAATTTAACACAATCTCAGCTACTCCATATTCATCCAAACTTGACTGAAATTGGGACCAGATTAAATTAACCTAATTTCTTCTAAACTTGCTACATGTAGTTGTGTCAAACCTTAAAAAGCACAAAATTAAACAGAGGAAACAACCTTTTTTTTCTGTTCAAATAAATAAATAAATAAATAAATCCTCTCATTATCTCTTCCTCTTATCAAGGTTATACATGCACATAGCATGAGATCCCATGTTTTTGCCAAAAGCATGAGATGAGTAACCTGTGAGACTCTGCTAACTACTATACAACACCCCCTGGCAGGGCCTGCCTTGTCCACAGGGCTCTCACATGTTGAAAAGATTACATTTCCCAATGAATGAATATACTGTACTGTACAGTACATTACTACACAGCTCCTTGTCCACCAAACCCAGATCAAATCAATGACTTAAACTCCCAAGTCCAACTGCATCACTGGATCAAATATAATGCATCCTTTATCCAGTGGGGTGAAATATGGAGCACCCTGACCCAGTGGGGTCAAATATGGTGCACCCTAACCCTTGGTGCACAGCTGGGGAGAGGCTGTAACAGTTGGCACTGGGCAAAGAGGACCCAGTGGCGTAGTTTGGCACAGCCCAGGGCCATGGTACGGGCACTCCTTCCTTGACTGCTGAAAGACACGCCCTGAAACCCAATATCAAATTACAATCAAGATCAATTAATATTATACAATGAACTATAAATTTACAAAATCAATATTTAAGGAGAGTGAGTGTAATATGAATCATCTGACATTAAGTTAACTAACATGTATGACTGTGATCAGTACACCCGCACTAGACGTACCCCTCCACGTGTGCAACATCTGTGGACGGCCTGCCGGTCCTGCATTGGCCCCTCGAGTCACATCAGAGCTCATCAACGAAGATGACATGTCTAATAACTCATCATTGTATCATAGCTCGATTCCAAGTGACAGCAAAGTAGTAGTGTAGTAGTAAGGGGATAGTACCCGGTAGTTGATGCTTTAATAAATCAAACCTATGTAGGTAATTCATGAGAGCATCACCACTGCCACCAGAAAAAGTTGTTTGATTTCGTTAATATTTTCACAGATATTTTTATCATTATAATGAGTATTTCAAATGATGACAACTTTTTATTTTAATTCTAAGTACGTATTTAAAAAAATGTAGTTTTTCTCTATCTACGATCATAAATCACCTGTAGTGGGCAGAGGATGAAGGATGAGGGAAATTGCGGGATAAAACACGCTGAAAAACTGATCATATGGTAGTAAATTGATGTCTCTACATGTTTTGTACATGAAGATATTAATTATTTACCATATATATAACTGATGAGTCATTGTGTCATTTATTTGTGTACAACTGATTTGCTTGGTCCGAGCATACTCTCACATCCACAAAAAACATAAATTACACCATAACGTTTCAACAAAGTTGTTTTCATTGTTACCAGATTTAAGTACCGTACTTTTGGTATTGATGCATTTTCAACCAATATGCAGCGAAGGTCGGAATTATCTCGCTTATTATTCAATTGTGACAAGTAAAAGTAGGGTTAAGAAGATGGTAAAATTTTAGTTTTGGTCATCCCTCTATTTAGTTATCCATCCTAACCTAACCAACATAACGTAACCTAACCAACATAACGTAAACTAACCAACCTAACATAACCTAACTTAGCTGCAACACCCAGAAACTACTGTATATCTAACCTAACCGGGGGGGCCTTTGCTCCACCAGACTCCGTCTTTCTGGTGGGGGTTAAATTCCTAAGATTCCCTGGACGACCGAAACTAAAATAATACCCAGAAGATAGCCTACCAAGTAGCTCTCAACGAGATTTGTTCATTTTTTAAGTCTAAGACCTTTAGCTGCATACTGGTGGAAAATGTAACAAATCCAAGGTATTCATTCTACAGTAGGTTAGGTAAGTTTTTTTTTTCGTTGATCAATGTGTTTTTCCTGTTTTTTTTTTGTTTTATTCGATTTTGATATTAATTTTTTGTTGGAAATCACTTGGGGGGGCCAGGGGGAAGGGGGTATAAAAAAACCCGAGTGATATTTGACAAAAATCATCGTAAAGTTCGAACAAAACCCATCAAAACCCATAAGAAAAACACATTGCTCAACTCAATGAGTCATACTGGTTGAAAATGCAAATTTACTTTCTGTTTAATATACAGGTACTGTGTACTGTATATGGCTGGGGGTCTGAGGGGCAGAGCTCCCCGGCTCTGAAGTTAGGTTATGTAGGGTTCTTTGGTTCTATTAGGTTCTAGTAAATGTTGCCTATTTTAAAATACTTACTATAGTGGTAAGAACATGTGGAAAAAATGAAGAGAATTAAACAACTCCTTCTGGTGGTAGAGGTGTTTTCACTCTACCCAAAGTTATGTCAACATATCAGAATTTTGTGTATCACAATTTTAAATGCAGCTCAAATTTTACATGAACAATCATATGAACTTACCATTGGGGTAGATAGCCAGCAATTCATAATTATCACGAATAAGTTGAAGTATGACAAAAGCACTCGTCTTAGTTTGTCTCACTTAATTGTTATTTAACAGTGCCTGGACTCTACTATCGATATTTAGTTGTCAGTGCTCTTCTCTTGTGCATTCCCAGCCGCTCGAGTACTTTTCTTCTGATGTAGTTCACAATCTGTATCAACAATATTATCATCATCTTGTATCAGAGACGTCAAGGAGTACAAAGATATCTTTTTTTAAATAACGAGTGACTGCGACACGGCCGACCTTCTCACCCTGTCGTCTGCAAGGTGTGAACCCAGTACTGAACCCCTTCCCGGGATAGCAAAGCCAAATATCAAATTAAAGAACTTTCCTGATAGTGCTCATATTATTTATGGTTTTGTGAATGGATAATGGTGTTTTGTTATTTGCCGTCCAAACTTTACTCCAGTTTACTTCAGCATCCAAGACTCCAGCAAGTGATGGCAGGTCATCTCGAAAATAGTCCAAATTCCCTACATTCAGAGGGCCACACACCAGTATAAATGGAACTGATTTTAGCCGCCACTGACTCCTCTCTGCCAGTTATGAACTTTGTATCTCAGCAGTGTTAGTGATTCTGGCCCCTTACCTGTACTTTGTGGTCAGGAAATGGAACTCTTAGCAAATGCCTAATACTCTTCGGCTGTCTCAGCAGGAACATTGCCTGCCTCGTCAGTCTCCCACACAGCCTGAGGACTTTGTGGTAGTCTTCTGCATTTTTCCAGAAATCCTGAAGGCACGAGGTAACTAAAATACACCTGGCGAAATACTCAACCAACTTCATAATTTTTCTTTGCAGACTTATGGAAGCCTTTGATGCAAGGAAGACACTTGTGTATAATGAAGTAAATCCACAATATGGAAACTTTTAACTGGGACGGTTACGGGTCTATTATAAAGGACCTAACAGGCTGACCCATGACAACTTAATCGTATCAGTGCCCAATAGCCTTCAAAATCGTATTAATAACACATAAGCTAATAGGGAACTATAAATGATTTGGAACAACTTTGACTAGAAGTTATTTTTCGATACAATTAATACTTTAGCAGTTATTTTGCTTTTAAGTTTTCGGGATATGGCGACTATTTCACAAGATGGCAGCCATTTTACAAGATGGCGACTATTTTACAAGATGGTGACCATTTTACAAGATCGCAGCTTGAAAAATATGTCATTTTGAAAAATGGCTGATGTAGAACTACCAACCTTTCAGCAACAGGTCGAGGAACACTGCTCAGAAAACCTTGAATACCATCGCCCCCATGGCTAACGAGTTTTTTTTTTTATACCGTACACAGCAGATGGATGAAAACCTATGGTGTATTGTGACTGTGCTCTTATAATATTATACAAGTACTGTACAGACCACATAGGCAAAGATTCTCAATGAGACCTTTACTTTTCCTCTCCACACTAGCATACACAGTTGAAGGTTTTACTTCAAGAAAATAGTTAATGCATTTTTTAATACACAAATATTAAATCTAGTTCACTTAGAAGTCTAGTTCTTGACATTTAAATGGGTTTCTTTATATTCATGTATAGAGTCCATATGTAATTATTGCCAGACGCTGCTTCTTGTCGTCACAGGGCCCTTGTGAATCAAGTACCATTTGGCATAAGTTACTCTACAGTACCTCTTATCTTGTGTTTAAGTTGACCAATATTAATTTCAAAAGCTACGTCACAACTACACTTCGGGAACATCAACAAACACTACCTCTTACAGTGTAGTGGATTTCTCCCCTACAAACGCTGTTTGTCGCCGAGTAGCCGACCCCACCAATTCCCCAGTGTATGCCTCGTGGTCTAGGTCAACCAGCGCCGCCATACATCACGGAGCGGGGGTCAACTACTAAGCCACGCCTACCCCCGCTATTTAAGACCTGACCTCGTGGTGACCTGTCTCTTTCTACCTACACCAACCAGCCAGCAACACACCTCCTCCTCCGCCGCTGCCTGGCGGCCCTCGCTCCTCCTCCGCCTGCCTGGCGGTCCTGGCTCCCGCCGGCGAGCATGGCGACCCACAGGCTGGTCCTCCTCTGAGCACCCTCACCAGCCAGCTCTCTCTACATCACGCTTGTAACCATGCTGCCTTCCCAGCACCAAGCTGCATTGTACATCCAATACAACATGTATATAGAGAGCACATTGTGAGTTTCCTTTCTCCAACCCATCCTGAGTGTGAACCAAACATCCAAAACCCCACACCAGAATGTAATGCATGTGCATTCTTTTACTGCAAATTAAAAGATTTACTAATTAACATACTACCGTATTTAAATATTTATAATAAAACTAATGCATTTTTATACCTTAAAACAGAAGATAATCCTGTCAAATTTAAAGAACAATGAAATAACATAATTACAAATTCCTCTTCATGGCTCTGAAGGCTGCAGACATCCAGGACCACTGAGCTCTGCTACAGTTATCACATCTAATTTCACTATTGCAGTTTACACACCTCCATTACCCAGCCTGAAATAATTATTAGCTTTAATGTCTATATCATTGTTTCTGCAATACATGTACACTGTACTTTGTAACAAGTGCTACCCTCATTTCTGTAGAAATGGAATCATGCCATTCTGGTAACTTCAGCTCAAAATGATGTTCAGCCCAAAATATAAACTAATTCGGCTATAAATTCTCTTCCAACAGGGTAAGAGACATAGCTCATGTCAAGCCAAAAATTTTAGATTGTAAGTCCATTATACTGTATCTAAAATATGATAATTTACTTCACATCCAACTTACTAGTTAAGTTTAACATCTGACCACCTGAAATGATTAAGATTGCATGTTAAGTCAATGTCTATTTCAGCAATACTGTATACCATTTCTAAGTGTATAAACCTTGTGTGCACTTTGACTTACATTATATGGATGATACACATTGAGATTTACTTTAATCATATTTCTCAACGTACTTTTAAATGTTAATAATTACTTTACACCAATTTATTGTAAGCCTACACATAAATCTACTAAAGTTTGGCACAAGTTTGTGAATGTGCATCAACAATTACAATAACCCTTATTATGTAAAATTAAGAAGATAGCTAGAAGTTCTAGCCATCCCCCCACACACAAGGTGTCTTGGGTGTTGCAGGTGATCAAGGTGCTAGTCTTGGGTGTTGCAGGTGATCAAGGTGCTAGTCTTGGGTGTTGCAGGTGACCAAGGTAATGTACTGTATACACGTGTGTAAGGATCACACACACACACACACACACACACACACACACACACACACACACACACACACACACACACACACACACACACACACACACACACACACACACACACACACACACACACACACACACACACACACATACATTACATTACATTACATTACATTACATTACATTACATTAATACTTAAATTTGGCAGGATTATCTTGGATAAACACTGTATAATCCAAGAATAAAATAAAGTCAGCTTTAACAAACATGAGATTTTTTTATTTTGCCATATAATACAGAAGTCTAGAATAACACTGCAAGGAACAATCCACAGTTTTGTTGATACTCAGGTCGGGGAAGTCTGCCAGATCACCTCATAATTATAGTAACACAATATTTGAACATTTTTTTCTTTTTCTCATAATACAAATGTACTATGATATGTTCACACCTCCTATTACAGGAATGAGATGACCAACTCTGTATGATTTACCCCTTAATACCTTTAATGATGGAGAAAACTCTCTAAGGCGCTTAGTCTTAATTTTATTATTCTGGGTTTTATAGCAAAAGTTATAGTTTCTGGAGAAAAATCCCTTTTCCATCAAGCCCTCAGCTGTGATGAGATGCAAGAACAGTACAGGTTGGCAACATCTGCATTTCTTTGTTTTAAGGAGGGGCTAACACCACCTATCTTATCTTCACTTCTCCTCACCACAACTTCCCTGGCCAGTGGAAATATCTGAATCACTTCTTAATACTGATGTATACATTACAAGTCAACAAACATGTGGGAAATCATTAAGTAAAGAGGACTCAGCCATTCCTGTAATCACAAACAACACTCTCTTCTCTCAAGTAATACTATTATAACTGGGGTGTTTCTACATTACCTCAAATAAAAAATGAAGCTATTGGCGTAATAAAAAATATAATTCCTTATTGCCTAAAAAATTCTCCAAAAAGATTCATCACATTCAAATATTACTCCGTGATTTCCCACATTCGGTGAGCCGAGGCCAGTACAACATGTGGCCCCGGCAGAGGTGTTACACACTATGTTGCACAAACACTCAATACTCTCATGTCTCATATATGAGTCACCGGCCAGGCAGCTGCGTATGTCTTGATTTGTACAGTCGCTGCTCCCTCCAACCCGTGCCTCATACCATTCCGCACGCCTGCCAGTGAACAGCCTAGCTCAATACTAAATATTGCCCGAGCACATGTTGCTCGTCTTTATACATGATGACTTCATTATACCGAGGTAATTTACCTATATCGAATTTATCTATATCTAGTAGAGATATAAATAAATAATTAGATGAAATAAAATGCAGATAAAAAAAATAACTTGTAATAAATTCCACACATAGCCAACATCAAGCAAAAGGAAATATGAGAGAGGTGGACACTGTGATCACACTGTAGGGTTGAGTTTACCAGCTGATGGATGTCAGGTCCATTGTATATACAGGCCTGTTATTCAAATGATGAAAAGTTCAATGAACACCAATAATATTCTCCCCGCAGTGGCAAATAAGATACAGCAAAATACATACTAACAGGTCAGTTAGTAACTGTCAGTTTGGTGATACAAGAGAAAGAAAATTCAGTCATTCTGAGAGAAAAATCCTGGAGGCAAGTATGTAAATGTTACCACAAGTAGTAACAAAATGTTTTGTATACAATCCAAATTTATCTTTTAGAGTAATTGAATACCTAAGTTTGGGGGGGTTTTCTTTGGTTTTATGATGAGCATACAAAAGTGAGATACTGTACATTTACTTATACAGTATACAATTTTGGATTACTTCTGATACACGGAATAACTAATCAATAGTCTGGTAGAGTATAATGTGTCAAGTGGTCTAGAGCGACTGACCACCAATTTGGGATGACATGTCAGTAGTCTCTGGTAAATTCTACAGTTTAAGACAGCTTGCCAATATGTGAATTAACACTTACATCACTTACATGCTTGCTTTTACTTGGAACAAGAGCCACTAACTTTATCAAATCAAAATATAGTCTCTCATATGACAAAGATGAAAGACAATATTATTCTCAATAGTTCCACCTCACCCATAATGGACTTGTCGTCAAGAATACCTTCTCATTTGAATGTCAAAATACAGTACAGTACAACAATAATTACCTGCCAGTATTAAGGTGCTTAATATACTTGATTCATTTCACCTTTTGCTTGATATGTTTTTTTAAAGGGTGCTCCATTTTTTGGGGGGAAAGGTCTGTCTTATGAGCCAATTTACTGTATACACTATCTACAGTAAATCTTCAAGTTAGTTACATAAATCAAGGTTTTATTGGTTTAATTCACAATTAAAATCACAGGAACTATGCCTTTATTCATTGGACAAGCCCAATAAAAACTAATAGGGTGCAGCGACCTAAGGGTCACTATTATATGCCTGGGATTCCCCAATTGACCCACTTGTGAAAGGGCATCTGAATTTTAAGTTGCAAATGTAAAGGTGATCAAGTGCAGTGCTGGCCACACAGCTTCATTGTGCACCAAGGCTTAGTATTCAACGTGCAGTATTTGCACTGCCCCTAATGGACCAAGAGACCTTTGGGACCCACTTTCAATAAAAATTAGATAATTTATTTCCTACATGACTGGTCACAACATTTAAGTACTACGGCACGTTACACAGGAGCTATCCTCAACCAGAAGGCCAGACTCTAGCTAGCAAAACTAGTTCATGGCAGGTGCGGAGAAGTCGACTCGGGGGAGGTCAGTAGACACGATCAGTTTCATAATAAAATAATACATACTGCATCATTTACTGTACACTACATATTTTAACTTGCACAACAAATAATTGCACAATCTACTGTACAAGTTATATAACAGAAAACAATGACTTTGTGACATTACATATTTACATTGAGTGGACATGTCCCACTAGAGTAAACATTATCGCATCCACATAGGAGCGCACACACCCAAACATTCACGCACACAAAAGATTGCACGTTCACAACACACTACAGAGGTTCATCTGTCCCTATTGCTGTTCTATTTACAGTTTGAAAAATTCTTATTCCTGTGATTGCCTTTTTGCAACCTGCAGTTTACAAGTACAGTAGTTAAAAAATGAGGAGTTGGCTCATACTTGACATAGCCAGGACAATCCAGAGAGAATTTTTATATTCATACTTTCAGGTTGTAATATTGTACAACACCTTCCGTAAGATGATAATCAGGCACATAGCCAATATCAATACACACTGTACTGTCAATCTATCCAATGATTCCCTTTGATCATTTTTACAGCAATTACAATACCCATCTAACTGAGGCAATATAATGTGCCATGAGAACATCTTTTTTTTCCCAGGATATAAATGCATTTTACAAACTTTGGTTTCTAAGCAACAGGACATACTGTATTTCGTGCATCCACGATCAGTAGGGGATATGAGGGGCACCTCAAGCCTCACGAGAACAATGTGACGCAAGTGGAAAAATAAGTTTCAGTTACAGACAACCAATGGATTATATCTTTACACTTTTAAACATATATGTACACAGTTCCCTTCATTCTTAAGCACTTGGTGAGGGTGTAGCCAAAAGTCAGAAAAAAATTATTTAAACTCCTATTTCTTAGAAGCTTGGTAATGGTAAGATCCAGTTAGCTTGTGGCCAAGTTTGTACCCAGACCTACATCGTCACAGCCTAAAATAACTTGATCTCCATTATTCAACATGTCTGATTTTGATATTGCTGTTTCTGTGCCTATTGTCTACCAATGTACAATAACACATTCTATCAATGCCATAAATCAAAACCTTAATAGTGAACAGGGATAAAGTTTGTTAAACAAGCTGTGCATGACCTAGGAACTGGCGCAGTGCAAGGAACAGCAAGGAACATCTTATATTAGTCAACTCATACACACAATAACAGACCCTTCATCTAAGAGCGAGGAACTCTTGTCATCTGTAGAGGTGCACTTCTAAGGAAGTGTCGACACATCCCATGAACCAGCAGCATTCTATATTTATAACAAAACAACAATGAAAAGGCTAATTTAAACAAATCAAAATGGGAAAAAACACCTCTGCTTCACCAATATCAAACTCAGTCCTGCAGTTAAGTAGATAAATTAAGATTACTGTCTGTGAACAATAACATGGAACAAATAAAATGCTCAACATTATCTTTTTTTTAACGGTGAATTAAAAATTATCTAATTTCCTTAACAGGAAAAAGAAAATATTCGATGACCATTTGAAATTGTCATCTTGAACCAAAAGCTATTCTTCCTTGAATTAATTTACTTTCCAAATTATATATTCGTTGAATTTTCTAGTGTAAGAAATGACAAACCAAGATATGAAGAAGTAGTCTTTGTAGGTAAATACAGACTCTTAATACACAAAGCTACATCCAAGCAAACTTTTCCTGATAAGTTTGCAAATTATTTTTTGGGTCCAACTTTCAAGAGAGATTTTAAATTGCTATTGTAAATACAAAAAAGGTTTTCAGGGTTGGTTAACGGGTGTTCCAAAAGATTTTCACATGAATAACCAATGCTGTCAGGCATAAGATCACTGGTAAACTTAATAAAATATGACACAGCCAATAAAATCCAATGTACAGTGAGTTCTGCTATAACGCGTGTTTTGATAACGCGAATTTGCTCTAACGTGATTTATGAATTAGGAACGATATTTGTATAACGCGAACGCTTGTTTGCTATAACGCGATTTTTGCTAACTATTTCTCCAATTTTGTGGTATTAACTGTGAACATGGTAAAGAAGAATATCTCCAAGAAGCGTTCTGGTGATAGAATTCCCGGTGATGATCGTAAAAGAAAGGATATACAGTGGCCCCTCGGTTAACGAACTCAATCCGTTCCAGAAGGTCGTTCGTTAACCGAAACGTTCGTTAACCGAAACCATTGTTTCAATGGGTTTTTGGGTAATTGGTTCCAGCTCACCGAAAATTTCCTAAATTCAACAAAAATGGTAGAAAAGTTCACTTACTTTGAGGTGTGTATGTAGAAGGCTCCTGGATGATGATGATGATGATGGGATTTAGAATGGGGGTGGAGGAGAAGGAAGAAGAGAAGGCATTGGGGTGGAAGAGAAGTCACCCCATGGTGCCATTTCACCCATAAAATTTTAGCTCTCTGGTTTAATTCAAGATTATTTTCTTTAAATCAACGCTGCACTGCATTATATATTGTCAATATATAAAATATATTTCAAAATGACCAATAATTTGCTTGGAAACACAGAAAAAAAGCGTTTAGTTGAAGAGAGTCTCAAGCAAGATGTTACCTCCAGTGAAAACAGAGAGAGACTGACGCCTGTTTGCTGTGTTAAGAGGCTGGATGCCGCGCATTAAACTAGTCACTTTACCTTCAATTTTGTTCAATAATTGTTAAAATGACTAAAAAATTGAATATTAAACTTTTAAAATTATTGAATAGTATAAACTTCTTGATATTTACAAAAATAGTAAGGAATTTAAGCCCTAGAACCGATTAATGTATTGGCGGACTGATACTAAAGCTGGTTGCCCGGTCAGTGCAAGCGAAAACATGTTGAGGTCGGTTCGTAAGAAGTTCGTTAAGCGAATTTTTTTTCGTTAACCGAATTGAAGATCCTTATGGAAGGCAGTTCGTTAATCGAAATTACGTTAACCGAGGTGTTCGTTAAACGAGGGGTCACTGTAACACTTGAAGAGAAGCTCGATGTTATCAATCTCAAAATCACCCTTCTCCCCCATCAAGTTACATTCATATTTTTTCAAGGTAGTGTTACATTTACTGTATGATTTCATTATTAGATATGAATGTAACATTTATTTAGACTGTGCTATCCTTTGTGTTAGGCTAAGTACTAAATTTTTTCGATTTCGAGTAATCTGCACCTAACCCTATTTTCTCCATAAGCCCTGTTATTTCTATTACGCGATTTTCTATAACACGATATTTTACAAGAACACAATTATCGCGTTATAGCAGAACTACCTGTACACTGATAAACAAGATTTAGGCTAGGAAAAATTTCACAGTTTGCTCCCTCCTTCAGTTTGTACCAAAAATTTGCAAATACAACATTATCTCTAGGTCAATCTCGGCCTAAATCATACAACCAGGCTTTGGGTTCAGTCCCTCCACCAGGCACAAGTGATGCAAAGGAGGGCAACTACAATATATTTCCCAATATTGTCAACAAAACTCTTTTGTTATCCTTCAAAACACTGAACAAGAATTGAAATTGTGTTAACACTCAAAATATTAAAATGATACCAGTTTTTACTACAAGTTTTAAGTTCCAATAAGAATTGAAGAGGTAACTCCTAAAGCCAAGTACCTACAATTTATCTACACAGCAATGAAATAAAAATACAGTATAGACATTATCGGTACAAAAGAAACAGACTAATCAAGCATCACTAGAGTACAGTATAATAAGACTTACAACCTAGTGTATACATCACTCAAGAGAAGATGTCCATTTGGTAGTCTTGCAAAACACAAATGTATAAATAAGACTCAAACAAATTCACACCAAATATTATTTTCCATTAGCTACTGACAAACAACAATGTATAACACCCACCCACACATGTATGTCATCCAAATAGAAGTCTGCTACTATTAAGCTTTAATCAGCCACAAATTTACTGCCAAATGAGAAAATTTAACTACCCTTCCCTAGGTTAGCTCCAATGAACACTAGATTATTAAGACTCAGTTATTTTGTATACCATAATTACTACATAACTGTTGTTCTAAATGCCGTTGTTTGAATTTTTACAAAGCTAAATTTAATAAAAATCTATACACACACACACAGACCATTCAATGTTTCAGCTTGCCTATTATGAAGAGTTTAACACAATTTACCTTGGCTAGGATACAGGTAATTAATTTTATTTAATCAAATAAAATAATAACTTCTTCTAGAGCCTCATCACTTTTGTTAATGTTTAATTAGTTCCTTCACACACACATACACACACCTTGGCCAGTTTGTCACAATGGCAATAAAGCAGGAGTTGGCAGAACCCCAAAGACTAAAATAGCGAAATACCAAACCTCTAATTTGCATCAAGCAATCTAAATCAAGTAAGTAACTCTCAAAAGCAATATTTACCTCTATAAAAAATCAAACAGAACAAAGGATCAGAACAAGATTAATATTCAATCAGCTTGGCCTGCTCAAGAAAGGTGTGGCTACTGTATCACCTTTCACTAGACACCCAAAGTAAGACTCATGCTTCACCAGGAGCCATGCAGCATTAGGAATGGGCAGCTGAGCGCCATACATTTAACCCCTTCGCTACGTTGTATAAAATATATGATACAACTACCAATTATGATGGAGGCATTCTGTAGAATTCTTATTAATGTTAGCACTTTCTAATGTAGAGTATATTTTCTTAACATATTTATAAC
This sequence comes from Homarus americanus, assembly GCF_018991925.1. Lineage (NCBI taxonomy): Eukaryota > Metazoa > Arthropoda > Malacostraca > Decapoda > Nephropidae > Homarus > Homarus americanus. Next base: position 1,983,861 of record NW_024713650.1, on the reverse strand, counting down.
AATGTCCAATATCATTCATCACATCTTAAGAATTATTCCCTAAGAATGTTTTTTTTTTTTTTTGCAAAATGTTAACTTTGTTAATAAATAAAAACAATGCCATCTTAATTTCTTCTCCCTTATGTTATTTAATTCCTCACCATACATTTGTGCTGGACTTATGTTCCTCACCATTATTACAGTATTAACTGGTTTTGATATACTGTATATCATACAAAAATTGATCATGGTATGGTGGGATGTGTAACCCATCAGGGACAGAAGGTGGGTGTAGTCTTAACTATTGCCACCAAAATAGCTGAATACTGTATTATTAATAATAGCTGGTGTTTTCTTTCTCAAAAGTGCCAGTATTTCTAGAGAATACACTAGTGCTTAAAACACTACAAAGTCAAAGACCTGAGAATAAAAAAAATACTGTACTGTACTTTACTACAATAAATGATCACAAAAAGTGAGTTTGAATTCTGTCATTCATATACTGTACCCTAAGTTTCAATACTTCCTAAACCCTGTAACTCTCCATCAGTGTATCCTGTTCAGGATCAATAGCTTTAAAAAAAAAAGAAAGGCCTCAAGTTGTTTCTTATTGGCCTCCGCAGAAGTCAGCTGCTTCATGGATGCAGGCAACCAATTGTACAATCTAGGTGTTGTATAGGAAAAGGATCAGGCAGTAAAAGTACATTCCCTTACTGCTCTCGGCTCCTCAAGGTGTGAAGGATCATCACTACTATGCAAAATCATTTAAGAATGTAGTAGTGGAATTAGTAGGTTGGCCAAATACTTAGGCTCAAAAACATTAGGTTGGCTGAAGAATATTGTATATGTTCTAAATTTCATATATGTCAATAGAATTGAAAGAACATTTTTTTACACCGCGGGTATGTTAACGAGGCGAAGGAGTTAAAGTAAGTTATTTGAGGCCTTTATCAACATCCTCGCTTTCAAATTGGATTTGTACTATCCTAACAAACACCCCATATATTTATAGATCCTACAGACATCACCAACAACTTTCCATGAGAGATGCAATCATGGGCTGTCGACAGCTGATTAAGTCTTGGCAACTCCTAACTTAAATTTTTCAAAACTACTGTCCTGCCTTATTACGTCAACCTACACTCTATGCCCTTGCCATACCTCCCAACATCAGCGCACACTGTCTTGGACACAACCTCCCCACCACCACCACCACAACAAAAAAAGGCTGAAGAACAACAAAAGGACCCTGTGCCTACATACACAACTACATATTTACAAACACACAAACACACTTTCTTACAACCCAAATTCAAATGGGGGAAACCTTTGTACCTTTATGTGTTAATGGGTCATCTCTGTGTAGCCCTTCTAAGAGTAAGGGTCTGTCAGAAGTCCTTTAAACACCGTCTCACAGTTATCAATCATGTAAAAGAGAGCTCTGAATCAATTGTTACACACCTAATGAGTTAGGGCTTTTATGTCAATGTAAGTGGGACAAAAAGTTATTTCTACATTGCAGACCAGAGAATTCCAACTCCACATTACACAGAAGAGCTCTAAGCCTGTTAGTCATGAAGACTGAGCTCTCCAGTCAATGATACACAAAGACAGCAGAGATCTATGTCAATGATGCATGCAAAATACAGCCCTCAAATCAATGAAATATGAAGACAATGAAGTCCTCAGTCAATCACATACAAACACATGAACTCCCAGTCAATGATAAACAGAGATGAATGCTTACAGTTGATCTACACAGCAGACAACAAGAACTCCAAGTCAATAATGTACATTAAACAATAGAGCTCAGGGTCCATGAGAACATACAACATAGCTCTTAAGCCCAAGTTGCACTCAGACAAGAATTCTAATACCTGTACCACATTCTACCCAAAACAGCTCTAAGCTCACTTTTCATATTGAAGAGCTCTTAGCCCATGTTCTACACAGACAACAGAGCTTTAAGCCCATGTTACTTGACCCAGTTATGTTCTAAGCTTGGAATAAACAAAATTTAAATGTTCAATGTTTTTCAATATAATTTACATATATCCTCTAGCTAAACATTATTCTATATAAAAATGTGTTCAAGCACTATAAAGGTTAAATTAATCTATTGTCAGGGGAAAAAAAATTGTTTAGGTGACACTCAGTTCTACCGAGAAGCCACCCACTAGACCGTTCACTACACTAGCGACAATTTTACTCAAGATCTTGCCACTCGCACCAATGGGAGGGGGGAGGGGAGGAGGGGGAGGGGGCAAGTCAAGGCTTCTCAAAAACCCTGACATACCCCTGAGACCAATAAAGGTGGCCGGTAGTAACTTGTAGAGCCACAGCCACACAATACAAACTATAACCCTGAAAAGGAAAGCAAAATTTAAATAATAATTAGATAAAATATCTTGAGCAAACTGCAATAGCAGTTTCTCCATTTTAATTAATACAGTATTCATATGACATCTTTCTTTCACAACTACAATATCCCGAGAAATGAGGGGCAAATGAGCTACACGAGTCACTAAAATGATGATACAAATATTGTACTACAGTAGTACTGAACCTAACTACCCTCACTTAAAATGTGTCTTGATTATATCGTTCTCACTCCTTACTTCAGCAAAGGGCTCAGAGGTTTTAAAGAAGCTCAGATTTAAGGGGTTCAGGACTAATGCAGTGCCAATCATTAAATAAATTGAGCAAGCTATAAATACTCAAGTAATGAAATGACTACAGGAAAGTTTAAAGATTTACCAAGGTCAAGTTAATAAATTTTAATAATCAGAAAAATATGAGTAAGATTCAGAAATAAGATGTGAAAGAAGTGTCATGCAGTGCTTGGATCAAGGTTTACAATCAACTTTCTTCACTAAGATCCAAATGATCAGAATTCTGTAAAATAGAACTACAATAACTAGAATAATGTCATAAATGAATTCTAGACCTGACAGTTGATCTTTCTAATGCCATACAGTGTGTGGATGCTGCCATGATAATTCAATCGCCCATTCTTGTTTAACATAATGCCTTCTTTACGGGGGTGTTATAGGAGACTTGTGGGAATGGGCAACAACTGGAAGGCTGTGACAGTTGGGGTAATGCATATGCAAACTATATCTACGACAGTAGTTTTACTTGCCACATCAAATAAGCAATCAGAACCCACAGCAAATCCCATTAAAGTTCACGGACCATAATTCCAGAGGTGCATCTCAGCATTGGTCGAACTTGGACAGGCAACAACTTTTATACCTGCCCCCGAGACTCAACAACACAAGCTATGTGTTAATCCGTCCATGATAGAGAGGCCTGGGACCACACCTCACTCACTTGAGTGAGTGAGGTCCTGTGACACCAGACCACATGGTGTCCCCATGATGCTACGACACCACGTAGTGAATGCGTTGCTACAGCATCATGTGGGGTTCCTCATAACACCATCTATGAGGGAATTACTACACCACGTGATACCCCTCATAACACCATCTGTGAGGGAATTACTACACCACGTCAAGCCCCTCATAACACCATATGTGAGGGAGTTACTACACCATGTGATGTCCCTCATAACATCATCTGTGAGGAGGTTACTACACTAGGTGTCTGCTGTTTAACACCAAGCGCACAAGATCTACGTGACCTCCACTGTAAACATTAATCTGTATGTTCACTATGTTCCTTTACCTTTCTCTAATGAAGGCTTTTGTTAAACCACCAATGTACGTAATATGTCATTTATGTCCAATTTATATTTTCAGCCTTCGGGCTGCAGAACTTTTTCAATAAACCGTTAATTATTATTTTTATTATTATGAAGAACATGCAAAACAAATTTGATACCTCTATCATTATTAGATACTGAAGTATATCACTTAAAAATATCAACACACACACACTTTATGATTCTTATATCCCCTAACCTCTCAAATTGGAGTTATAGAAATGAAAATGTTAGACCAGAAAATAATTGCAGTAAAACACAGTGGAGGAAAATTTTGAAAGTTGAAGGTTCTGTGTGTGTGTGAGGTTTGGAGCAGCAGTTAGATTGATTTTCATCACATCTACGATGTAAACCTGTTGAACAAAGTTTCAAAGATTTACAGGATAGATATATTGCATTAATAATGTACATATCTAGATGAAAAATAATAAACACAAATGTAATGTACAGTACCACAAAAAAATATCGCTAGACGAAATGCTTTGAAATGATCCCAAGTGCATCATAAGTGGGTACGCCTGCTCGCCGCATCAGCAACAGCTAGAGATGGGAGTAGGACTGGGGGAAGGCATCGTCCTTGTATGGCATACTAGATACTTCTATATAACAAGAAATCCATTAAGCTATATTAATGTATGTATCGTTCAGGTTAGAAGCAAGACATCATAACCGGGAATAAAACAGACTTCAAAATAAACATTTCACCATTCTGTGGTTATACTAACGGAATTTCTTCATATCGAGTTTCACAATATGTCTACTTATGTTGTCCACAATTTGCCTGATTTATGAAGTGACTAAGCAAATAGTACTTGATATTAGTGTGAACAGCTATAGTAATATACAATATATCAGTCTACATGGGACCTGCCAAGTTACTGGCATGTAAATTTCATTTGTTTAACAATGAAAAAAGGTTTCAAATCAAAGGACTTGCAGGCAAATGACCCCCTCCCCCCGTCCAAGTATAGCAAGATATTTGTGGTTGTAAGTTTCAGTGTGGCACCAAGTGTTTCATGGCACCTAACCTATGGTGATACTGTGGGTCTGCTCTCCCCAGTTCACCGTGGTATCTTAACATTACGTATACCTTCGTCTTGAAGGGCAATGATAGCAACTCTCAAAAACACGTTGAGTAACATTGTTCGGAAAACCTTGAGTCACATCGACCCCATGGCTAACCAAACTTTTTGGGGGGACTGTACATTGCATTAAAATCATGATTTCTTTAATGATTAATTCCTAGGAATGTATTATCATCTTACCTGAGTGCTACCATAAGCGGTGAAGGTGTAGGTTTCGAGACAAAACGGAACGCACATCAGCTGTAAAGCGGAGTGCGTCTAACACGGGCAGCAAGTTGAGCAGGGACGTGTCCAGGGGATCACTGAACCACGATTTAATGGGAACTGCATTATCTGCAAACAAGAAAGTGGAATGGTCATATGTATTCATGATAATCTTCCACTGTTTGCCTCATAATCTTTTAAAAGGCACTCCAGTCTGTACACTCATAAACAGTGTGCCCGTATGTTTTTAAATCACCTTTATATGCATTTTCTTAAAATTATGGCTTTATTTACTTTATAAACATTTAGTTTTAAATGCCATGAATTTTCATCAAATTTCATACATAGGTATTACGGTACTTTATGTGCTGACATAAGAAAAGCCTTCATAAAGCTTGAAATCACAACAGTAAAGAAGTTATTGTTATAATACAGAATTATGTACAGTAGGGGACAAAAGTTCGCTTTCCATGATGAAACTGAGTCACGGGAATGAGTCTCCAAACTGACTTAACCTGACTGTTTCATCTCATTTGGGGTCGATGCTGCTTCATTTTGAGCAGGAGTGAACTTGTGACCCCAACTGTACCTTAAGTGATACTGACTACATTATGAATTAAGGCTGTCCATGTAAGTCCACTATACACACACACACCTCATTGTACATCTCTCCCATTCTATCAACTTGTGCCTTTATTGGAAATCTACTTACTCACTCACTCATTTTCAATCTCTCTTCAAAATATATAACTCTCCTTTAGGTCTGGTTAACAGCACTGTCCCATTATCATACAGGAATTGTAACAACTTCAAGTCCTCATATCTGCTAGATTCTGCTGTCACCTTTTCACACTTCCATTTCTCCAATCACGAAGGCATTATGCAACCAAGGTGATATAACACACCCCAAATGCACTTTAAACCACAGAAACACAAATCTCCTGTGTATCTAACAAATTACCATACCAGCCATGCTTCCTGACTTAATAATACAGTATTTCCATCTCTCACCTGGATATTGCCTATACGCTCCTGGTGAATTATCTAGAATGAATATAGAAGCTAAGTCAGGACATATTGCAGCGAGATCCTTCGTGTAACTTCCATAGTCAAGCGTACAGTGCTGACGGTAATATCGTCGCCGCAAAATACCACGACCACCGTCCAACTTGTCTGCAACTGCTGCTCCATATATTTCCATACTAGCGGTGAACACCACGAGGTCATACCACTGTGACACCTGAAAACGTGGAAATTACAAACATCAAAAAAGGTAAAACTTATACATAAATAGATGTAATGATAGAAATATAACAATAGGAAACCTGGTTGGGGTTGTTGTTGACAGTGAAGTTTGTAATAATGTCTCTATTACAGTACAGTACTTGTATGACTAATTTAAGAGTTCCACGAGTCACATGAGACACTACTACTGTACTAGAATTGGGAAATGAACGAACAAGCAAATAACATGCCATCACTATAGGGGCTGATGCATAAAGCTTAAACCAATAAACTATACTGTACTTACTATATCCAAAAAAAAGTCAACGTGCGGTCGTTTATGCACAAAGAAGCGCACTGGATGCCGGTCTATAGTAACCTTCAACACAAAATCTGGCGGAGTACCGGGCTTCACCATTTGCCGAATAACACCGTCATGATGAGAATGAATGAGGGTCTCATCCAAGTCTAAGACTAAAACCTTCCGCTTCACCAGACCTAAGGAAGAAAAACAGAATGAAGCACACCTCTCATTATGTATATAAAATATATATACAAGATATAAATAAATACATAAAATGACAAGCCAATTAAGTTAATATGATCAGTCATATCCTCAAGGCTGACATTTAAGACTCAGACAACAAGAATAAAAATACAACTACCCAGTACTCACTGAGCCGATGTTTGGAGAGTGGGGAAAGCGGCAACACCTCATATTTGACTGGCTGGTACTGCAAAACCTGTTGGCAATCATTCAGTTTTAGTAGTGACACTGGCACAAAGAGTGAGAAAGAACGAGATAAATAGCACTTATCCTTCACCTTCATATCACATTCCTGAAGGACATTTCTTGTCATGAAGGTACAGTCCACCCCCCCCCCCAAAAGATAAAGGTATCGTTAGATTTTCCATCGCGACAATTTGAAACACTATAGACATCATAGGTTGGTACTCCTGCTTGCCATATCAGCAACTGATGGAGATGTGGGTAGGATTGGGGGTTGAGAATTATCCTTGTATGGCATACTAAATATTTCTATATAACAAGAAATCCATTAAGCTATATTAATGTATGTATCGTTCTGGTTAGAAGCAAGACATATGTAAACCAGCCACTGACTGATGATTACATCATAACCAGGAATAAGAGGCTTCAAAATAAACATTTCACCATTCTGTGGTTATACTAACGGAGTTTCTTCATATCGAGTTTCACAATATGTCTACTTATGTTGTCCACAATTTGTCTGATTTATGAAGAGTGACTAAGCAAATAGTACTTGATATTAGTGTGAACAGCTATAGTAATATACAATATATCAGTCTACATGGGGACTGTCCTGTTACTGGTATGTAAATTGAATTTGATTAACAATGAACTAAGGTTTCAAATCAAGGGACTTGCAAGACATTTGTGGTTGTAAGTTTCAGTGTGGCACCAGTTGTTTCATGGCACCTAACCTATGGTGATACTGTGGGTTCACTCAACCCAGTTCACCGTGCTATCTCAGCGTTACGTATACCTTCGTCTTGAAGGGTAATGATAGCACCTCTCACATCTTGTGATGTCTCCCCAATAATTCCTCACTCCATTAGATGTAAGATCCCGTTGATGAGTGGCATGGCGTTGGTGTCCACTTATGACATCTGCTCCGAGTCACGTAATATATGATTTGAAGCCTCGGAGGATTAACATCGTTCAAAAGAATACTCTTTCATGCTCAAAGGTCACAGATGTAGAACTACCAACCTTTCAGAAACAGGTTAAATAACAATGCTTGGAAAGCCTCGAAACACATTGACCCCAAGACTAATTATACCTGTTTGGGGACATTGTACAATACCCTAAAAAGGCTAAGAGCTGATAAGACATGCTGAGAATAAACATATACAGTGGTCCCTCGGTTAACGAGCACAATTCGTTCTAGAAGGTTGCTCGTTAACCGAAAAATTTGTTAACCGAAACCATTGTTTCAATGGGTTTTTGGGTAATTGGTTCCAGCTCACCGAAAATTGCCTAAAGTCAACAAAAAAGGTAGTAAAGTACATTTACTTTGAGGTGTGTATGTAGAAGGCTCCTGGATGATGATGATGATGGGAATTAGAATGGGGGTGGAGGAGAAGGGAGAAGAGAAGGCATTGGGGTGGAAGAGAAGTCTCCCCATGGTGCCATTTCACCCATAAAATTTTAGTTCACTTGGTGTAATTCAAGATTATTTTCTTTAAATCAACACTGCACTGCATTATATATTGTCAATATGTAAAATAAATTTCAAAATGACCAATAATTTGACTGGAAACAGAAAAAAAGCATTTATGTTGAAGAGAGTCTGAAGCAAGATGTTACCTCCACTGAAAAGACATAGAGACTGACGCCTGTATGGTGTGTTGACAGGCTGCTTGGCACGCTAAAAACAAGTTTCCCTGTACCTAAATTATGTTAAATAATTGTTAAAATGACTAAAAAATTTAATATAAGACTTAAAATCGAATGTTGCATATTAGATGGATGGATTTCAAGTTTTTTGCCCAGTGTTACCAGTTTGTTTTCTCGGGGTTTTGATTAGAATGTTTATCTTCATACACAAAAATGCTATACACCTTTATTAAATTAATAAAAATTAACATTGAACTATTCTTTTAGTCATACTGAAAAGAACCACATAGCATTAAGTACTTCTGTTTTAGGTAAAATTATAGTTTGGGTCATCCCTGTATTTAGATATCCAAACAACGTGATTTCTGACAGATATGAATGTCCAAAGTTCAAAACACATACAAAAACATAGGAAAAACATAACTTGGATATCTAACCTAACCTAATTTAATTTCCAAGATTCCCCAGATGACCAAAAGTAAAACAATACCTTGTTTTATATCCGTCATTCGTTATGATTGAAGCAGTAGACAGGAATCCTAGATTACTGAATTCAGTCACTTGTAGACTTAACCTAACACTGTTTACATGTCACCAAACTGAGAAAGCTAGGATCAGCATCATCAAACAGAACAGAATACTGGACAAATAACAGAATTAAGTAAAATGTCCACAACCGGACAAATAACCACTTCAAAAAATAAAAAAAGTAATTTTATTTATTTTAATTCACATTCAGGTTTGCATTCTTTATATGACAAGTGAAGGTAAAACAGTAAGCCAGAATTAAAGTGGTGACCCTATAATTGTATATTGACCTTTCAAATGCCAGTAAACAGAGGCAGAGGGGAGATCAATCAATCATTTTCATCTCATTAAACAGGGAACTTATCTTAAATCACAAAATATATCAAAACTTTTACATTACTCTTCAAAACTGGTTATTAAATTGGTAAAACCCATCTGTAGTATTAACGAGTTTATTTTTATTATTATGACTGACTTGTTGTGATGGAAGTCAGTGACCACAACAACAATAATAATACAATACTAAGATTAATGCTGTAGGTGTCTGTTGTGAATATTCTTTAGAGATCTACGGACATAAACTAAACTATGTAAAATTCATTAGCCAATTAATCCAAATCTTTCCTTTCTACTGAAGTCTTCGAGCCTTGCCAAGATTTACCCGTTGATCACATTTGCCCTAACTGAGGCTACCTTAACTCTCCCTGGCCTTACATCACGGAAATTAATATAATTAGTGGGATGAGGATGATGTGGTGGTGTGAGGAGGAGGTAGAAAGGTGAGGTACGAGATAGAGGGAGAGAGATACTCACAGTTCTAGCTTGTTTACGGAGAACATAGCAAACGAAACTCCAGATCTTCTGAGCCAGGAGCAGGAACGCACGAAGGCCCATTTGTAGTTGCTTATACATTGGTGACGTTGTTCTTGTGTCGTCTCTGATCAGCACAAGGAAGGTGCACACCAGAACTGTGGCGAGACGGGGGGCACACACCGATTAAACCCCAGTATTTACATCATTAAGGGTAAAACTTGGCGTCACACCGCCTCCATCGACCCACTCCTGATCAACTCTCGTAACTCCGCCGCTCGCCGACAGATGCCGCTAACTCTGACAAATTCTCAAACTTGGTTATTAAGTACTGGGTAAATAAGTAATTATTTTATATTATTTAATCTCATTGTACCGGTAGTATCATTTTATAATACTAATTATGATTAATTTCTTCGATAATCTAACTTATTTGAGGTTATAACTCATGTTTTGTCTTTACTCCGATCAGTTCAAATCTTGTAAATATCCACGTCCTTCCATAAAGAATTAAATACGGTTTCCCTAATATTTTCTGGCACTAAAAGATTTCTCGTTAACAGTTTATATATAATATATATATATATTATATATATATATATGTATATATATATATATATATATATATATATATATATATAATATATATATATATATAATAAATATATATATATATTAAATATATATATATATATATATATATATATATATATATATATATATATATATATATATATATGTGTGTATATATATATATATATATATTTATTTTATGTATATATATATATATATATATATATATATATATATATATATATATATATATATATATATATATATATATATATATATATATATATATATATATATATATATATTTTTTTTTTCAGACAACTTGTAGTTCTCCGGAAGACAGCTTGTGTACAGATAGGGAGGTTACTGTAGTGTGTGGGTGAGTGATCTGTATACAATTTATATACAGTAGACACCATTGTGTGTTGAGGGTTTGGGGGACGACTGCACCAATGAAAATGATCATGTTTTTTGTACTTGTGTCTGTATATTAGCGCATGGGCGTATGCTATTTGTCATTTACTTTTAATTATTAAATTTTATTTACCATTTCTACCACTACTCGGTTTACTAGCCGTTCGAACGGTCAGCTGTTCTTTATTATGACCTACATCGTCCAGCGTTATTATAGGATACCCTGAAATAAAAAAAAGTTATATTTGGTAGGGTCACACTGTTCTCACAACTGACCCGGGCTTCAACTTGGGACATATGACGAAGACAACCACAAATTACCCTTTTGTTGAAGTTTTCTTATGGTATGGAACGTTGCATCGGCATAAAATATAATGTAGATTTTTGTATTGCAACTGGAGCCACGGATATGAAATGAAAATATCTAAATTAATCACCCATCATTTGGCTCCGCCTAGTTGGTCATATTCACCTGTGAAGGCGCGATTTTTAATGTGATAAAGTTAATATATTTCTTGTTAATTCTTTCAGATTTTAGCCTGACTTACTTTTAGTTCCGATTCCTGAATTTTACGCTCATACGTATTTAATAATTTACTTACACTGCAATCTTAATTTTCGATTGTCAGAATAAATCTTCCAAAAATTGATCGTTCGCATAACCCAGCCAAATTAAAAAAGTAGCCAACTTCCGTGGTCACTGGATATATCTACCCACCCATGCCTTAACCGGAGACTCGAGCCCTGGACAATTTTGCGATGCATATTTTCCTACTCCACACTATCACCCTAAGACGTTTCTAACATGTATAATTACAGTATATGACTTGGTTAAATATATTTCAGGTTATTTGAAGTTTATATAAAAGCTATTAACTGTTAATTAACAAAGTCCACTGCATGTCTCGTAGACCAAAATGTTTGTAAAAAAAATGCGACAAGCTATCCATAATAATAAATGGAGAAGTATCTCGTTATTAGTTATTTTAAAATAGAAGATGCAGGTATGCATATTTATTATACCAGTAACTCAGTTTATATAGTTCAATAAAGTACTCATTATTCACCTTAATCTGGAAATACATGGACATGGTCGAATCGTATTTTGTCGACCACGGATACTTGGGCGAGGGAAATCCCATTGTATTTTGTTTCCCCCAAATCTGATCATTTCTGTCTGAAAGGAGATATGACACCCCCTCCCCACAAAAAGCCAACAATAGTGCTTGTTCAAACTTACTTTCAACTGTACAGGGTATTCCGAAGAAAAAAACGGTAATACGCACGTAACAGCCTTGACGGCTTTCCTTGGTTAAGTTGCCGTGCTATTTACCATTGGCATTTACCTGCAGTAGCAGCACACATGGAACGATACTCACCGTATGTCTTCGTTGTGTATATTCATGTTCAACTGTATTTTTTCCATTATACGGCTGTATGACAAGTTCTCAAGAATAAAAAAAATAACGTAATTGCTTACATGATCATAATGTGTCTAACTTAAGATGTTGCAAATTTTTGGGACAATAGAGTACTTACTTATATTCCATTGGCGTGTACATGTGTTCTGTTCAATGCAGCCTATCACTTCTGCACTATCTTAGGGAAGCGGGAATTGGTGAATAAGTCAGCTATATCTCTTGAGGTATGGTACAGTACAATATTTGCTAACAGACGCCACACAACCGTCAGTGACTCAGTTGAAAGTTTCCAGTTGCCACACTGTAATGATACTAGCAGCTATAATTAAGGTGGGATACTACAACCTGAAATAAGGGATGTGTTTTGAAATGAAGGATTGAGTTTACGGCTAAATAAATAAAAGCTCTTATTCAGAGGGATAAAAATAACAGAAAATTCCACCCCAAACCAAAGTTACAAAAAGAATAAAGGGTTCAATGCAATTACCTGTACAGTCGTGCTGTACTCCCAATTACCCCAATTTTTTAAGGAAAAACATTATTTTTGGATGTACTAAATTTTTTACACAAAATTACAATTGACATTGATTGCATGATGAATTTCAGGCTCAAAGCCAAGCACTGGAAACAATTAAGAGTTGAGGGTTTTTTTGGCCATTGTCTTGATATTCATTTTGCCCAAATCTTAATACAGGTATACTCCTGAACACTAAACGATTCGAGATCAGTTTACAATCCGATAGTGTCATCTAAATATGGATTAAATTAAATTTAACTTTGTAAATACAGTACTTTATAGTATTCACAGCTTTCAAATGTTTTATATTTTTTCCAGCTTTGAAGTGCTACAATTCATTAGTGTCCAGCTAATAGTTACTTGGAATTATACCTCTAATTTTCAACAAAATTACAGTACAGATGAAGAGGCTCGTACTTTGGTTAATTCCCAGTAAAGTATTGGTTTAGTTCCTCAAAATGTGTAGTACAGTAATGTTTGTTCCTTGTTGGCATAATAGACATTTGTTGCCAAGACCTTGAAGCCTCATGGTGTTAGCAAAGTGTCACTCTGATCCTGGTGTTGGACTTTGAGTACAGGTACCAAGTTTGTTTCTTTCTTACTGTGCTGAGCCACTTCCTCTGGTTATTGAATGTCTATTTAAATGTATGTACAGATATATTGTGACAGGCACCTTTGCACATACTGTAATACCCCAACAGTAAAGAATATCTCACCCAATAACTTACAAGGACTTCAGGGGAGCTTTATAAATGCCCATCTCTAAAAGTACTCTGTAAATTTTCAATTCTTAAGTACATTAAATAGGGTTTCAACAAGGGTTCAACACCAAAGAAGGACAAGTCACACTATATTTTGATGAGTTGGTCACTTTTTACCAGAACATCAGGCATCCATCCTTCCCAGGTATGGAATAACTATATTTTCACAAAAGTTTTTATATAATACAGGAGCTTTAGTGAAATTGCTGAGTAAATCTATGGACAGCTCACACATACACAGCCAATAAATTTTTTTTTACAACACAAAAATACATTTGGTAAAAAGGCTGATTAAAAAGTTCTTCACTGAAAACCACATGCGAAATTTATTTGTCAAATTAAATTTTTAACAGAAACAAGGAGGTTGTTTTGTGTTGAGCGAGTGAGAGAAAGATAGTGATGACGTAGTGACAGCATTGGAAGTGTTCTTACAGACTACTACTTTTTATACCCTGGCTTACTCCTTCACAAAGTCTGTCCAGAGAATCACTCGAGGAGATGGTGGAGTTTTATACATCTGTAGTATCAAGTTTAAATACATGTTGAGATCGCGTTCATACACACACACACTTCATACATCTTGCATATTGGCATCAATGTTATGTATAACCACTTTGAACAAAAAATGAACAAGGCGCACAGAATATCAGGATTATTAACATCATTTGAGAGCAAATATTACATCATGATAATGATGACAATACAATTACCTCCATATCAGCTGATGGAGCATAAACGGGAAGCTTCCACATGGCTACCTCACCAAAATACAGTGGAATCATAGTGAAACATTACACGACCAAGTTACAAGAAGTTCGTGGATATCGTCTACCACTGACAAGTAGCAGGACTAACATCCAAACCTGGGAGTGGAAATAATCTCATAATACACATATTCAAAACATAAGCATAAATATTATCCTTGCAACACAGATCAGCACCTAGAATCAGTGAGACAGACATCACCCGAACAGCAACCTTGGGTGCTCACGATGCTCATTCACTGCCATCTGACGGTCGGAGTTCCTGAGTTCCTGTGATGCTCACAATGGTTGGTGTCTAAGAGAATGCATCTATCATATCACTAGGGGGACAGAAAGAACTTCATACAATGGTATCCTATATCCCTGTGTACCGTGAGTTTTGTGTGGTAACACCAGCATATTTACTGCTCTACTAGTGTAAGGTGAACTATTTTCTAAAACTGTTATTTTTTTCCCACCTTCTGAGAGCCGAGATACCATCTAGCACAAGTGTATAGGGGGTAGCTCTCAAATCCATCTTCATACTCGATTTTCGAGATTTCGTGTATCACCACGGGTACTGTCCTTGCAAATTTAATCAATCGCCAGAGTTCTTCACATAAATATATTGCAAACAAATGCAGAATGCTACTTTAGTAGAATTTAAAGTTTCTAAGGAGTGAGAAGTCATATCAGCATTGAAGATAATAATTCGAGATAAAATAGTAGATGCACTACTGAAAGTCTGCTGATGCCTCAACTTTCTATGTGCCTCCCAGAGGGCTACAGTTTGTAAAATTTGCATTACAAGGATCTTGAAAACAATATATTGATTATAAATCTATTCTGAATAAAATTGCACCAAAGAATAAATACCCAACCCGAGCTGAATTACATAAATTAAATATTTTGACCCTCGGAAAAAGGGGGGAGGAGGGGGCTCACATAAATTCATCTAAAGAATGTGCCTTGATGATTAATTCCAGTATTGACTGTATGTGACTAAGACATGAAAAACTCAGGTAATAAATTAATAAGGCTTATTTTCCCTGCTAAAAATCATGAGAATGGACACATGGACCTTTGCTCCATTTCACTCAATCGCACGTTTGGGACAGGTCGAACCCTCTTACCAGATTCATCTCTCGGCAGCAAACTTCAAATAAGTATCTTTACTTATGCTAAAGATGAAAGAGGGGAGAAGTTACCTCATTAGATATTCTTATTAAAATATAAACATTTGAAAATCATCAGACTAAACACAATTTCAGGACCAAACAAAGTATCAATGATAATTCTGGATACACAGAGTAACCAGAAACTGAAACCTACGTGATCTTTTAAGTCTTAAACAATAAATGGAGTGAAATATAGTGGCAGTAATGAGTAGTAAAAACACAAGGTGTAGATACGTTAAGTAATTCATGACAACTTTACTTGGGAGGAAACTTGACAGTGCTCGTACCATTGCTAGGCAACTTGAACATACTGGCCGCACCACATGTTACAAGGACCTGTATTCACATGTACATTCCAAGAATAATGAAATTGTGTAAATACAGATTCAAGCTTCATGAGAAGAAGCAACAATTTCCATAAATTTAGAGGTGCAACAGAAGCTGACAGAACCTTGTTAAGTTAAAATTATCAATAAACTTTTAACTGTGTTGATATCTAAACAACCATACAATTACTGTCACCCTCCACTGACCTACAGATCTATAAATGCCTTGGTAATGTGTCAGTGTTAACAATAGACAACCAAACTTGATGCAAATACAAACTACAATATACATTTGAAAACTATTTCAATTCAAACCAATCACAGTCTCCTCCTCAATAACATTAAGGTGTGGCCGTCACTCGGTACATCAAACATGCATCAGTAAAGCTCATGTGCTCACACGCTGGGATCAAAGCTATTAATTGGCCAAAGGTTGACTGACCACCCCTTTATATCAGATCAACATTAAATAAAAATTGTCTTTTGTCGCTGGCTCCGTCTCATTCTATACTCTATAGGGATATTACGTATTAAATTTTGCAAGCATTTTACCTGCCAAGCTTTACTGTCTCTTGGGCTAAGCTTTATGCCCACTGGCCAATAAGCAATTTGAGACAAGAGCACAACTATCTGCAATTACAACGGCAAATGGAAAATATGGAAGCCATGACTTTGTAATAAAATCTTTACTATCCAACATTAATATAGACAACCAAATCTCTGGTAGTGTAAATGCTTCTGTAACAAGAGCACTTTTATAAATGAAAATGCACTCGAGATTGTGTATTGTACAACACAGAATCAAGCTCAGGATAGTCCACCAAGACACACCACCAGGCAGTCACTCACTCCCGTATACCAAGTTAACAGTATAATGTACTTCATAAAACCAAACCCTAGTTTAGGGTCACTACAGGTATGGACATAATTCACTTCTGTACAAGTCCTGTTCTCATGATTATTTCCACAGACATCAAGATCTGACACAAAATGAGTCCAGCTGCAGGACACGGGCCATCCAAAGATAAACACTCCCTAAACGACCAACTAGCAACACATTTATTGTCACACATCTGCCAATGTAGCAGTTATTCCATTACATTAACACTTAAACCACTGAATAATGAGTGATAACGCACTCCTTATGTTCAATTTATCACTTGCATATCACCAAAGGCCCACTTGAGAACCCAATGGTAAATGTTCCCTGACCTGTTATATCCCCCAGAGATTTGTCTTAAATAGCGTTTGTCACTGGCACACACTCACAACCTGGGTCGCTGTGGGGACAAATGGCAGGGGCAAAAGGTTATTCCCCTGGGACAGTCCGTACCCTCACAATGTTTCTCGTTATGTATAACACCCCTCTTTTTCCTTTACACGGAGCAAGTATACTTCTCATACTTTGAAGAAACTTGTTCCTTGGGTCACAGCCAAAATATGGGAGGCGCCAATAATGCAACCATAGATTTGTTGTTCGCGACAATACTCGTCAGCAAGGAGAGGTCGATGGTCACAATTTCAGCTTAAGTGTAGAATCCTCACTTCAGCATCAATGAGAAGCCAGTGTTCAAGACAACTAAAATTTCCCATAGAGTACTGTTCTGTTCACATCTTTTTTTTATTTTTTTTTGATTCAGCCACAAGCTAGACAAGCACTCACATATACACATTAAGTGAATTAGCCACATAGTTTCTAGGGTGTGACTTTCCAATTTTTCAATAATGTACAGTACAAGGCTATCATAGTCAAAAATAAACTCTCAACTGTACAGGTAAGCAGGATTGCCCCACGTTTGGCACCGGTCACACACTCTCCAGTTGGGCAAATTGCATACAGTAAACAGCACGGTCATGTCGTCAATATGTACACAAAATGGCAGACAGCGTAGGCACTGGAGAAGGATGATGCAGCCATATACACTGCAGCAGCAGAACTGGGCAATTAGTGGGGTGTAGGATCACCAGGCTGGGGACACATCACACAAGTGCACCGTTCAGTAGCTGCCGGAGGACACCACCAACAATGCAGTTACACCTTCTTTGTAATGTGTTGGTATGTGTATAGGACAAGGCAGAACCAGCCAGGGTGCTTATTATGTCTTGTGGTCCCTGGCTGTAGTCCCCTAGCCTGGTGGGCAGCCTCTGTCTCAGGTGTTCACTTTCAATGGCTTCATTTGGGTGACTTAGGTCTGGCAGAATCCCGGGGCCTAAACGAAGTGGTGCCCCTATCTGTGGACAAGCGATTTTCCCGTGGAGGTCCGTCCCTCCTCATGGGCCTGCCGTCTCGCTCACGGGATATCAAAACTTTCTCTGCAAAATATGTTTGTATTACAAAAAGAAGAGATAGTGTAACTTAACTCTTGGTAAATATAAATAGAAAACCCAAAACATGTGTGGTGCCTGGACAAACAAGAAGAGTAACCAGTGATTACCCCCAAAGAAATAACCCAAAATACACTTACAAACACACCTGTATATTTCACCCTGTTTGTTCTGATCCCACATTGATAGTTTGATTATTATCCAGTGCCTATCCTTACATAGCATCTCTTCTCTTGCCTTAATAGATGGAAACATTGCAAGGTTGAAGAAAGCTCAAGAGTTGACGACAAACTAATTATTTGACTGTGTAAATGTGTTCAAATATCTAGAACAGTGGTTCTCAAATCATGAGTTGTGATGACCCAGCAAAGTTATGTCCTTTGCCTGTTTTTTATTTACACTCTCTAGGTCACCAGTAAACAATGGAAGCCTCCAACCAAACTATTTATTGGTAGTAGTACCTTGCTATTAAATTGAGAACCACTGAATTCTAAAGCACTGGTTGTGCTTCCAGCTGGCTGTAAAAAAACTCGACAACCACACCTTAAGCTAAATATAAAACTCCAGATATTTAAACATAATAAATTGTATTAGTAAATTATATTGCAAGATCGACTGATTATATATGATTACAGGAATTATCTGGTAAGCTGGCCATTGAGTTACCTGTATGAAACAGTACAAGGCATTTAAAATATAATTAAAGCAGTCATAACAGTATTAATAAAAAACTACAATTCGGTAACTGAACACTCCCTCCATCTAACTCACTACACATTTTCCTGAGTAGTTCCCACACCTGGAACTGTGATAACCATGCTTATACCTGGAATTCCCAATATGAAAATTGTTCAGGCAGATCTCACACAAAAGTAAAAATCCACTAATACTCCTTCTACATCTTCAAAATTATAACAATTAGGTAAGATGTATGTGTGTGCACTAACCTTGTGGCTTCTGTTGTGGTCTTGTGCTAAGTCTCTGCTTCTTGATCTTTTCCTGTTCATCCTTCTCTTTAACCTCAGCTGCCAACCTCTCCATGTCATCCTTTGATGCCCAGGCCATTTCTGCCCAGCTGGTTTTGTGCTCCTTTAAGTTAGAAATAGGTTTACTACATCATATAAGTACAGTACTATAATTCGGGTTAGAGGATATCCAATAACACAACTAGTGTGAATGATTGCTGCCTTTCCTATCCTGTCAATTACTGTGGAAAAGTCATCCCTGAAAAAGTTTAGCACAGGAACAGAGAATTAGCAGACTAACTTTCATGTATATATAGCCATCATGTTTGTAGAAAGCCACCAAGTTAATTTGAAAATCATGAGATATTATATGAAGCAAGAGAACGTGACTTACCCCATCGTTGTTATTTAAAGGTTGAGTTGTTGTTACTTTTGTTTCTTCTACACAGCTTTCTTCACTACTGCTTTTGGTGTCTGTCTTTTGTGGTCTGCAAGAGGAGTCGTCATTTAAATAATGTGGACATGAACTTAACCTTAAACTCTACCACGGTCTTACAATTACTCCTCATAAATAACAGTCGTCTACCAAGAGTCTGTACATATGTCTTTTCCCCAAGAGCCCTTTGATGAATTGGTACAGTATAGACACTTGAGAAGCACCAAGACAGTTATCCTTAGAAAACATTTATACAAGTTATAATTCCTAGAACAATTCATCCATCAGTTATCTTTATTTCTCTCTCCCAAGGGGAACACAACCCTCTTATGGGAGGATGGGTAATGGGGGAATTGAAAGGCATGACATGTAAACAAACACACTCATACACAAACCCCAAAATACACACACACACACACACAGTCCCAAGTGCTAAGCCATCACATCTGAAAGCCAATATTAAGTATACTATGCCACTTTGTCTTATTTTAAATATATTGATTCTTCTGGTCCCAACTAAATAGATGAATTTATCAATAAGATACAGGGACAATAAACATAAAACAATTTATAAAGAATGCACATGAATCTGAACAATAATCAGTCATAGAAGCTCTACTAAAAGTGCATGTCCACAAATTATCCAATCCATTCTGAAACCTCAAGAACAAACAGCGCACGAGTCTAAGTCAACACTCTCCTCCAACTATACAGTATTTGAGAAAATGACCATTGCTAATACTGTATCATAAGATGGTAACAACCTACACCTGTAAATATCAAAACTTGGAATAAGACATCTTACTTTGGTGAAGAAGGGGGCGAAGAGTCCCCATTGACCAGATGCTGTGTCCTTGTGTCACGTGATTCTGGTCTCTCCCACTGGTCGCGGTTCATCTCTCTATGACAACGTGGTTCCTTGGGGCCTTTGGTGATCCAACCATCGGCATCCACCTTTTCCTCTTTCCACGGTCTCGATGTCACGGGTCTATTTTCCTTTCCCGTGCGAAGGTTATTTTCTCTCAATGGTCTGTGGTCACGGTCTCTGCCCCCAGTATTTCTCGCAGAGTCCCTCTGGTAGTCTCTGGGATGATCCCGAACACCGTCTCTTCTGTCACGAGGGCCTCCGCTAGAACCTGGGCGTCGGTCATCACGGACCCCACGTTGATCCCGCGGTCCCGGTTTCGCATCAACTTTATTAGCACTACTGCTGTTGCTGCTAACACTTGAGTTCCCTAAAGTTGTTGAAGATATTGAAGTGGGTGCTGCTGTAGGAGCAGATGAGGTGTTAGACGAAGTGTTTAGAGCCATGCTGGTAGCATCCACAGAGTTGGATGGTAATGTGGTTGACGTACTAGGAGCCTGACTAGCTTGATTAGCTGCTGCAAGTGCCTGAAGAGACGTGACAGTGGGTGATGCAGTAACTGTTGAGGATGGTGAGGGAGAATTACTGCTTGTTGGAGTAAAAGGTTCAAGAGGAAGCTCTTTATCGCGATGAGAGGACTGGGATGTTGGCCGTGGCTTTGCCGTCCCCTTCATCACATCAGAGAACCGCTGGGTGTCACTCCCCCAGGCTGATGGTATAGGTTCTGGTGGTCGCTTCTCTTCTGTTACTGGCACTTGCTCATCAGAACCTACAACGAAGTACAATATCACATACTGTAATATAGACTATACCTCCATCAAATGTTGTCACTATGAAACAACAACAAATTTCTAAATACCTAAAGCCTGTTTAAAAATCAAGATCTTTGTTATCCACATTTACATAATTTATACAAAAATATGAAAACTTGTATTTACTGTATCAAAGATTAAACTTTGTTAAAAATAAAAATGTGTATATATATATATATATATATATATATATATATATATATATATATATATATATATATATATATATATATATATATATATATATATATATATATATATATATATATATATATATATTATATATATATATAGTAGCTGCATTTTCTCAAAAAGCTTATAAAAGTACCTTTTGACAAAGGATCAACACCTGACTAAACATTCTGCTACAAAACCAATTTTGACCTATTCAGTGATTACACCAAGTTCCTCAACTGAAGACCAGAGTAAACAGATGTGGAAATGGCCTTGATAACAGCCGTATTACTCGTAGCACAAGTACAGTAGATGACAAGTCTATGGAAATAAATTTTTCCCAGTGACAATAATTATGTTACACCTTCCATACCAAGAGCAATAACAATTAAATAAATTATAATCCTATGCAAAATGAACTTTACTTACTTGGTAGTGGTGGAAAAGCTGCAGCCTCTAAATCAAATTGAGGTGGTGGTGGCGGTGGTGGCGCGACCTCCTGATGGTTACCTCCCGGCTTGCTGCTGTCCATGTTGGGCGGCTGAGACAGACCCCCACGCTGGGGCATGCCTCCCCGTCCGCTGCCGCTCATTGCTATTTCTTCTTCCCGTCGTGGGCGCCGTCGTATTCCTCGAGACCTGTGATGGTACCAGTTCTCAAAACTGGGCATACAGTGACACTTTTAATATGGTTTACAATCATCACACTTTCATTAAAACTTAAAACAAACTTTCAAATATAACTTAAAACAAAATCTAACTAAAAACAAACTTTTACCACCTTACTAGAAATTAAACAACTTTCACAACATAAGAAAAATAATAGTAAACTTTCTAACACACAAAAGAAAAACGTGAGAACAAAACATAAGACTGGTAATAGTAGGTTCACAAGTACAATACTCACAACTGTCTTGGTGGCTGAGGGTCCCTTGTCATGTGATGAGGATGATGGTGATGATAGTGGTCATTTCCGTAATTGTTGCGGTGAGGTGGAGGACCTAGAGGCTGCTGCATGTGCTGATACTGATGATGTCGATGGGGTGGTGGCGGTTGTTGATGTTGTGAGGGGGGATGTATTTGTTGGTGTAGGGGAGGTTGTGAGGTACTACTGGTCGTGGTAACCGTAGAGGAAATAGCTGGTGACGAGGACGAAGCAGTGGGTGGAGGTGGTGTCTCGGTGGTTGATGAATTGAGCATAGAGGTACTGGAGGAAGAAGGGGCGGCAGTACTTGTGGCCGTCTGCCCTAAGGACTGTGTTGACACTGGAAGAGTGCTAGAGCTACTAGATGCCTTTGACACAGTTACCACTTCCTTCTTTTCGATATTATGGATCACAGGTGTAGCTGACACCATGGGTGGGCTGAATGATGTATATAGATTGGATTGACTAGCTATTGAAAAGTCACTATGAGCAAAGCTGTCATGATTGTTTCCACCAGGAGCAGCTGATAATGATGCAGGAGGTTGGGGTGGTGGAGGTGGTGGTGGTGGTGGGGGAGGAGTAGGGGCACCAGTGGTGGGGGGAGGAGGCTGGCTGACACGGTGTGATGACTGTGAAGGGGACTGAGAGGCCTGAGGTCTGTGATGACTGGGGTGAGGTCTCTGGTTGGGATGATAATGACCAGGATGGCTACCATGGTTACTGCTACCTCCGCTGTTACCCAGACCAGCCCCACTATTGTGCCGACTGTCACCTTTGTCATAGCGTCCACCATCGCGATGCTTCGAGTTTCTGTCATTGAGAGAAGATAAAAAATAACAATCACAATATTTATTCACCAAAAAAATTTGGATAGGAAGGGGGCAGCAGCTCCACTTTTAATGCCAAAATGCCGCTTTTCTATCTACCAATAGTTTCATCCATAAAGGGTAAACGGAGTACAGTACTATACAAAACTCAAACAAAAAACACACAGTATCTACAAGTAAAAAGAATTAGAAACTTCTGGTTGGCTGCTGAGAGTCTTACAACCACCACTCTCTCTACAACTTGTTTAGTGATTCTTTTAAGAGGTAAGAGTACCCCCACTTACCCATTCATTCAGTCCAGAAGATATTAACACACATTAATTGCATTGTTTGACCATTTTTTCTTCACTCCAGGAGGCTGTTTCAAGCATCTGGTGCCAGAATTATAAGCTACACAAGCTCTCCTCTCACTGACTGCTTTAACGAATTCAAAACAACACTACTTACCTTCTGCTATTGGGGTATCTAATGTTGTGATTAGTAGGAGGTTTGAAGGCAGCTTGTGGTGAGAGACCATTAAACTGCAGAAAGCTATTGATGTCATAGAAACCCCCTGGAGGTGTCCACTGCATCATGTTGGGATAAAACTGAAACACGACACAATATATCAAATTAAAGGAACTATAAATTATACCTTTTAATGCAAAGCTCAAAGTAGATTGTTCTTTTCATAACTAACCTCTGTAGCTACACCATATTTCCCAAATCTTGCTACTTTATCCATACTCTATATCCATTGTAACATGCTCAAGGGGTTAACAAACATTGGGGCAAGGAAGGAAGTTGACGGGCACTCACTCGGTACATAATTCAAAAAGCTTACACACTAATGTCACTAAAACACGTCACTTGGCAGCATATTATTCCCCTGCCTAGTTCCATATACAAGTGTATCAATCTGGCAACTCCTTCTGCCACGCACCCCAGCAGTGGAGGATGAATGGATAATGAGAGTGCAATGTTTTCTGTATTTTACCATTTGACACTTGGGTTAACAATATCAATACCACGAACACACCCGCAACCAGATGAGTCAGGGTACGTCAGTTCGGAGACTTGTTCCCGTGACTCGCTTTCACCACGGAGAGCAAACTCTTGCCCGAGATTGTACCTACAACCACGGTTGTACTTTTGTATTTATAAATATTTCTCCAACTGAACATCAAAACCTCAACCACTATTGTTTTTTTCCCTTCCAGCATCAGTGATGTTTCCATTATCAAATTCCTAGACTATGACATACAACCTAATTCATTTGTAGTAAAATAGTGTATACAGATAAACATAGCCAATAAAAATTATTCACCACATTAAACCTTCATTATTGAGATAATACTAATAAAATACTCACAAAGGCAGTGGGCATGGGCGTTGTAGGTGTGGTGTAGGAATACGAGTAAGTGTTGGCATTGGCAGACGACGGTGTGGGATACATGAACCTCTGGTTTCCTGGATTGTTGAAATTGCTAGAGGAAGCAGGAGTGCCAGGTCCACTTTGGAGACCTGCTGAACCTGGAGTAGATGGTGGAGCTGTGCCTTCCTTCCCTTCACCTGCTCCTTTATTCCCATATGACGGTAATACTGATAGGCAACCAAGTCTTGAAATTGGCTTTGTCTTTATTCTGGCAAGGATAGGCTTATCCTGAAAAGTACAAGCAAAATTACAACTTCATATCTTAGACATGAGTATGCATCTAAGTCTCTTATTCTTCAAACAAAATTTAATGACAACATTATCCTCTCCGGTATCCAGGCTTCAGAAACACAGAACATTACTCACCTTGAAAGTTTTAACAACACCCCGAAGATACCAGTAGGCTTTTTGTGCGTCTTCATCCGATTCAAATGTGACGTACCATGAAGAGTTGTGGACGAATTCACAAGATACCACCTTTGGACACTCCTCACTCTTAAACATGGACTGAAATACAAAAAGTCTAGAACACAGGATCATCTCTACACCTAACATATAAACTGAACGACTGTAACATCTCTGGAGACTTGACAAGATACATCCAATGAATATTTTACTATTACACATCTTACTATCTTCAGCACAGATTGAATTACACCAGGATCATTCACCGCTGCTAAACATGACTGGTGCTTAAAAATCACTGCCGACAGGAGGAAACTCACTTCAATTTCATCAACCGGAGTCGACTCGGGAATTTCTCTGAGAATCACGATACAACGTTTATAGTTAGGTCGCACTCTGTTGTTCTCTTCATCCAACTGTACAAACGGCGACTCTGGAAAGGACATTGAGAGAAAATTACACCCCATCTAAGATTTGACAACTTTTTAGAGAATAACAAACAAAATACTGTGGAAAATATTTAGGGGAATAATGACGGACTTTGATGGATACACAACACTCCTCATGGTTAATAATTTCAATTACCAGAAAATGTATGTGAAAGGGGACATCATATGGCATGTAGCAATGGTAAACTCCACCTGTGGATAAATTACTCCCACAAAAAATTAGTTATGGGTCATATCCATTGTGTTTGTGTGCATTAGGAAACATTTAGTGTGGATTCAAGCCTTAAAATCATTATCCTGCTATGAAACCTCCAGGAATGCTGTTTCATTCTACCAATTTCCCCCCATCACAGATCACCTAAAATAGTGAATGATGAGAAGGGAGGGAGGAAGACATTACAAAAGGCAGGAAACAAAGGGAGTGAAGAATTGTCTACATAATCTACAGGAAGATGATCTACACAACCTCACATATTGAAGAAACATATCTTCCTTGTGAACAAATGCACTGCTAGAAAATTCTTCATATATGACATGTTAAAAGATGGCAGGACAAGTAGCTTAGGATTGTCCGTCTTAAATCTATTGCCAACCTCGCATAACCAGTTTCTCTTCCAATTACACTTCCTGGCTTGACAGTACCTCAGTTTTAATCCAATGCTCTACTTCATATATAAAGTTGCATGACACCCTGTACACTAGTTACAACCATATATAACTAGAGGAATTACAACTTTTCTCTGCCATTCTTTACCAAACAAATGACAACATAAGGAGATTACTATTTAATAACTCATAACACATCATACACCACCCTACACTGCTGATCCTCCCCCCAACATACATAAGGAACCCACACACACATAATAAGAAGTTATCAGGGTAAGAGAGAGACAACACACCTTTAAGAGCCTCAACAATAATGCTGTGGTCCTTGGTGATATTCTTGAACTGTGAGCAGTTGGCTAATATAAACACTGGCACATACTGGTCACTATCCATTTGTGATATCAAGTAAGGATCGTTGCTCAAGTTTTCTCTGGAAGAAAAAAGTATCATCATTAATTGCTATGGGTCGAAGAGATGTAAAGTTTTATCTAACCTGTGAAGTAGGATAAAAACTTGCCACATGAATTTTCCAAAGATATTACATACATATATTACTTAGAGCAAATTTAGCTAACACTCAATCCCACATGATTTAGGATATTATACAAACAAGAAAATATCTCAATACAAGAACACAAGACAGACAGTTGGCTAGGTGGATGAACAGTATAGTATACAGTTGACGTCTTTTCCTATTATTGTATCATATATTCCATAAATGGCACTGTCATATCAAGTGCTTGGCGTTGCATTACTGTACATTACAGCACCCTCTCCCACTCTCTATCCGCTCTCAAAATATCCAACTTTACTGCTGTGTGTCATTTGGGGGAAACACATGAATTTAAAGAGAAATACTGTACTGTAGTTACAACAGCAACAAATGCCCCTACACCAAATGAACCACCACTGCTTATACACTTGAGTACTACACTAATATATTGAGTTGGGCCACAAACACCACTGAACATATTTACAACTACATACAGGCTGTACTGTATTGTAATGAACTTTAATCACTATTAAAGGAGATAATAAGATGCCCATAGACAATACACTAACAAATAAATTATATATACAGTACAGTGTATATGTAAACTAGTTTTATTTATAAAACACAGTTGTGGTTTGTCTATAGCTTGCAAACAAGATTCATGGTGTGTGTGTAACCACTTTTGGACACTTGACAATGCACTTGACAAGTTACATCCAATGGGGTATTATATTATTGCACACTTTCTGCCACACTCCCTTTATATCTGAGAGCATGGAAATGATGTGTGCTAAGAATGACTGATAAAACAAGGGCTTAAAAGTTAGTTGGGATGGTTGTAATAGGAAATTATTAGGGAGCTAAACTATAAAACGTCACCCTGGCCAAGGATTACCACAGGGCAGAGATATTACTGATAGTTATAGCAAGAAACATCAAAATCTCAAGTTATCCATCTGAAGACCTTGAATATTTAAAGCAACTCCCAGTAACCAAGGTTGGAAACTTGATGCTGGGACAATCAAGATGCTTGGCCCTGAAGCAGACAAGTCCTCAAACCTACTAACGAGGTAGATAGCTGCCCAGTGAAAACATGAGTCTTTCCACTTCTGAATATACCCCTTGTGCATGTCCAACAGTATAACCAAAATGATATACTTAATTATATATACAGTAATCCTGTGTTTTTCGCATTTTTTTTATCGCGGTTTTGACCATTCGCATTTTTTTTACTAAAAAATTATATACGAGGTCTGTCCAAAAAGAAACCAAACTTTTTGAAAAACAAATTTATTGCTTTACCAACTTAATCAGACTTGTCTCCCTATCGTCTGAAATCAGCGACCTTTCAACTTTGGGAACCAAAAAAAGTCTGCAGGGGCCAAATCCGGAGTGGGGCGGCTGGGGGACGCTAGTCGGCTCGTGCTTCGCCAAAAAGTCACCGATAACTAGCGACCCGTGAGCAGGTGCATTGTCATGGTGCAGCATCCAGGTCTTGTTTGTCCACGCCTCAGGCCTCTTCTTTCGCACTGCCTCCCTCAAATGCTTCAGGACCTCCAAGTAAAACTCTTTATTGAGTGTCTGAGCACGTGGAACAAACTCATGATGAACAATGCCCTCCCAATCAACATCACCTCCACATTTGAGCGACTCTTGACGTCCAGATTTGGGATATTCTTCGGTGGATGTTCTTCCCCTTTTGAAAAGCTGGTACCACACGTGACACTGCGTACTGCTTAAACAATCCTCCCCATAAGCCTGTTGCAACATTTGAAAAGTCTCCTTAAAAGTTTTTTCCAATTTGAAACAGAATTTCACACAAACGCATTGTTCTTCAGGATCCTTCATTGTTCAACTTGCAACAAATCGCCAAGTGCACTAAACGCACGTTCACTTTAGCGCATGTAGCTCGATGACTAATTGATGTGGCGTGATGTGGCTAGTGTTAGACTAAAGGTCAAGGTCACCGCTACACAGCGCTCCTATCATGAGCACGCTGCGCTGGCTCGTTGGCGCGCTACTTAATATGTTTGGTTTCTTTTTGGACAGACCTCGTATATATAAAATATCCTTTAAAAACAAAAATTTATATTTCGCGCCATTCTCGATATTCCCCTGTGCGGTGCAGCAGACAGAAGCCACCTTATCCCGCCTCAGACACCCGCTGCTCCGAGAAGCTAGAGGAGAAGGAGGAGGAGGAACTATAAAGGTGTGCTCAGTCCACACGTGCCTACAGTACAGTACTACGAACGCTACTGTGATTACCTCTTCTGTTTGTCCTCCCACGTGCATTCGACATGGCTCCGGACGCAAACCAGCCTCATCAACGGCAAATATTACTAGCAAAGGCTCTAAAGTGACCAAGAGATCAAGAATAGTGATGACCTTAACGGAAAAAAAAGTTTTATTGGACAAGCTCAGAGGTGGTATGAGCTATGGCTCAAGATGTGGTGAAGACTGACAATTCATTTGTGTCTTTTATCAAAATACAAGTCTTCAAGTAGAGGAATGTGGGTAAGAGAGAACTGGCTGGCTGGCGGACTGAGTGAGGGCGGGCAGACGCCAGGACAACAGGGAGGCTGGCAATGAAGCTTTTGCCGACCACAGCGAAAAAAAAAAATTATTATTTACTTGTAAATAACTTTTTTGTATATAACCGTGTTTACGTTTTTCCATTATTATACTACAATATGATTAGTTTCAAATAATGATGTTAGTAAATGACGGTACAGTGGATCAGTGTGACCATTGGGCTGTGAGCAGAGAGCTGTTTGGTGGCCACGGGTACAGCGATTCCTAAAAGAGTATTCACGGTTTTGGCTTTTCGCGGGGGTTTCAGGAACGTAATTCCCGCGAAAAACACAGGATTACTGTACTACAAATATGTGATACAACCCCAAATGTTCACTACACACACACTAAATAATTATACACCAAGCTTAAACATATTTCAGCAGCATCCAACTTTAACTCCAGCCATTCTAAAGTCACCTTTTATGACATGTAAGAAAGCACCGAATATCTTTTATCTGATACAGAACATCTGGACAGTTCTGGGGAGAAATAAATAAAGAAAAACAAAAGGTAAATATAACTGACCTGGAGAAAAAGTATTCGACCTGCTGCGCCACCTCCTGCTTTATCTGGTCCCGGGTCTGTTGGATGGACTGCTGAGGCTGTGCAGGAGGAGTCTGTGCAGGTGTGCTTGGTGTAGGAGTCTGTGCAGGGGTGGTCTGTGTGCCCTGGGTCTCGCTGGTGGTGAGGTGTTCTTTAGTCTTATTTTCTGGCGACTCTTCCTCTTTCTTATCTGGATCTTTGCCATCTTCAACAGACACACTGCTTCTACTACTAGGAGGTGGGGTTGGCAGTGGGGTGGGAAGGGGGGAGGCACTTGGTTGACCGCTCTCCGGAGACACTTCACCATTCTGCTGTGAACTACTGAGGGAAGTGCAGGCTTTTGCATTCCCCTCTTGTTCCTTGTTTTGTGCAGCTGCTGCCATATCCTCTGTTGTCTTGGGAACCAGAGCAGTCTTTCCTGGGGGCTGGCCTGTGGTAGTGCCAGCCTCTACAGGTAATGATGTGTTGGGGGAGGAGGTGGAGGCCTCCACGGGAGACTCTACTGCCATGGGGCCAGGAGTGGGGGGGCATGCCCCGCAATACTGTTTGGCGACATCCCCATTCATGAAGGGGTAAACTGAAAAGAAACAGTATTTTTTCTATAGACCTTTGCAAGGTTCTCAAAGCAGAAAAAATGAGTAATACAGTATAAGAATGTAAAACAAAATTAACACTAAAATATAAATATTTCCCACAACATTAATTAATTTTCCAATATCAGTTATCAATTCCTACTATCAATGCAAAATAATAGACTCACACACTTTTTGTGCATTTCTGCTATCTCTTATTGTAATAGGAAAATTTTAAAGACCCCCCCCCCCACACACATAATTCTCACAAGGCCTTTCCTAGAGCTTTATCATATTATCCGTTCTGGTATTCCCCTTCAGACCATAAGTTATCTAACAGGTATACCATTACTCCACACAATCTACCATTACAGAGCAGCAGCTCACCTAACTCTAAAATCAAGTTAAAGCCAAGATCTTATCATCATTACTCTTTATACAGGGCAGCTGGCAAAACAAACACACACACACTTTCTCCCTTCACTTATTCTTACTGATATACAAAATGTGTTTTACATGTACTATGGCAGCTATCCATTTCCACAAGGACCCAAGACCAATAAGCATCAGCAACTGGATTACCCCGGGTGCTGGACAAATCGTACCCAATTTACGATACTACAGTATATACAAATACAGTATATCGCAGCGTATAAATCGACCCGATTATTTTCAGGTTAAAAGTTTGAATTAGGCCCATTCTTGGCATTTAAGTCGACTGCAGAACTTCCACGCTACAAAGCAGCATCCCTTTGATCATCCTACGTCACGTCCTTCAATAGTCATGTATCACAGTCAGGTTATTCGGCGACTTTGTGATGCGTGACTATCGAAGGACGTGATGCCGGATGACCAAAGGGGTGCCACCTGGGTCCACTAATCCTATGTGAGCGAGTTCAGTTTTGAATATAAGCTCGGACTTTGTTTCATAGCTCCAGTACCGTTTCAGCCCTTGTCAAGTTCAGTACTTGCAGTGCAATGTTTGTGTGATGGAATTACATACTTATGTAATGAGAGGCAACCAGTTTAAAGTGCTGCACTACATTTCACTATTTCACTGCACTTTCCTACAAGATTTACATAATCTTTTTTGTAATCATAGATAAAACTAAAATGCACAGCATATATACTAATAGGTAGGGATTATCTCTTGAATTGGGTGCAAGTAATCTTGGGTATGACTTATCTAGGTACAAGATGACCCTAACCCGATTATCCCCCAAAAGCTTCCAGGTCTTACCGAACTTCTACAAAAACAGTCGAGTAATCGCCACATCTCTTAAGTCTTTGATTACAAGGTTTCCAAAGACATGATTCTGGCTTCTGCCATTGACAACACCGCCGCTAATCATGCAGACCAATCTCGCCATGATGTCTCACGATGGCCGCTAACTGCGCTCATCATATCTCTCGCTCACTATTAGGTTTCTCAAGGGTCCCTATAATTAGCCTCGGCCAATTAGCAAAAGTATTAAAACATTTCCTAGATAAAAACAAATAATTTGTCACCAATTCTTTCCTGTGCAGCATACTTCTGGTAATAATGGTTTCATCAGGGAATTTTTTTTTAATACAACATGCAGATTTGAGATAGAATTTCACTATAATAATAAATGGGAAAAAATAAAAATGCTGCAAACTGAAAATTACTGTAAGGGGTGACATAGTTGGGAATTCTCTGTTTTTGTAAGATTCAAGTGAGGTTTCAAAAACTGGTTATGTTCTATGTGTGGTTCTGGGATACAGATAACACTACAAATTATAATTACTGATATCCATTATTATTAACATAAAAACAACTTTAGAGGAAATTAACCTAAGTGAGAAAACTTTAGGGTACAAATAATAAAAACAAACGAATGATAGGCGAGGCATAGAATTAGTTGACAATATTAGCTGTAATACTATATACAAATAGCCAGGGTACTCAGCTACGTAGGTATCCAGAAAAGTATTTAGTTAGAACAAGACGACGTAAATTAAAAATATATTCACGTACAGAATTACATTTATGCACAGGTGACTCAAGGCAACTATACAATTTAGAAAAAATTAAAAATTGTGGTTAAACACCAGCAGTGAAATGATGAAAATTTTAATTATGGCTTAATGTTACACTACGTCTATCAAAAATTTCCTTTGGTCAGTTCACTTTAATATACCAGTCTGGGCATACAGTATAAACAGTGTCAGTGACTTTACTCCTTTGGCTCCCTTTCTGTTAGGAAGTTAAGACCTTCTAGCTTTACTTACAGGAGAAATCACTTCTATGTTGCCACTGCTCCCTTCCCATCCAGACCCGATGCCAACAACTGACACTTATGGATGATGGTGTCAACACAATTTCTGCTGACAGGAATCTTTCAAGCACAGTCAGTGTACTGTTCTACCTCACTTAATCTGGCTCTTTAACCCTAACTGGCAGCTTAGCCCCTTCCCTCCCCTACAGCAGGATAGGACTCCTAGCAACAGATTTAAATTGGATAAGTTTAGGTTTAGGAGGGAGATAGGAAGGAACTGGTTAACAAATAGGGTGGTGGACGAGTGGAACAAGCTTAGCAGCTTTGTAGTAAGTGCTGGAATGCTGGAGAGTTTTAAAAGGAGGCTAGATAGATTCATGGATGATAGAGTGGTAGTTACTCTCGACAGGAGCTGCCATGCACAGGCCAACCGGCCTATTGCAGACTCCTTATTTTCTTATGTTCTTAAGGGTTTACCTGTACTGTATACCTTGATGATGTGTTTGATGTGGTATACATTTCTAACAAGATGCATGGATCCTATCAAAGGTATCAAACGAGTTTTATTTTTGGTCGTGCCGCACTTCAGTCAATGCCTGTCGTCTTAGAAGCCACCTCTTACACGACAAAAACCAGACTTAAATTCTATGCTGTACTTAATACCCTAAAATCTTTTGAAAACAATCACCACATCTCTTGTCCCTTGGCCCCTCTGCTCCACCTCAAACAAATCCAACAAAGTAAAAAAAATTGCAAGCCATCCATAAATAACCTCAACACCTCTGTGCGTGTAAGCAAAGGAATGTCCCACATCATCAGTTTTTTAAGGAAATGGCAAGACAACAAAAAATGCACACACACAGCAAATCACCTTGTCCACTTTAACACTACATTTAAGTCATTCAGTTTGACAAATACCATTAAACAATGACTCAGACAAAAATGGAATGGATTAAATACTGTAATTACCCAACAAGTCACTTACCACATCAGGAGATACAAGTCGAGTCTGATATGGATAGCCAAGCATGACAAGGATGTGACTATCTGCTCTGGTATTTAAAACTAAAAAGTAAAATAAAACAGTATCTTGTTATTTCCCCATAAAACTCAAAAGGTGTGAAGATTAGCCCCCAGTTTATATCACCCGCTGATTAAAAACCCTAACGATACCTGGTGGGAATTAATTAAGTTATGTTAGTGGTTAACTTTCAGGTGAAACTGGCATGATCCAGTTCATTGGAACATTGGAACATTATCCCTTTAACACTGGCTAAAGGACCCCCCCCCGCCCCTATGTATAAAATGGAATAAAAGAAAAGACAATTTACCATTTGTACAACAGCCAGTATGATCTGTACAGACGAACCACATGCTTAAAAAACTTGTAGTGGATATAAGTACGGCCGCAGTATTGTCAATGGCTAGGTTATAAGAACATATGAATGGAGGAAACTGCAGCGGGCCTATTGGCCCATACTGGGCAATCCCATTTACACCCAACCCTATAGCGAATATAGCAATCCAACCTATGTTTGAAGCTACCCAGCGTAAAGTTAACGATGATGTTTGCTAACTTGTTCCACTCGTCCACTATATTTCCAACCCATTGTTTACCTATTTCGCGCCTAAATCTAAAGTTGTCTAATTTAAAGCCATTGTTACGAGTTCGCTCCAGGTTGGATATTTGAGTACCTTTGTTATATCATCTTTGTTTAGCCCTGACTTCCATTTATACACCTCTATCATGTCGCCCCTCGCTCTACGTCTCTCGAGGGAGTGCAAATTAAGATGCTTTAACCTGTCTCTGTACTCAAGGTTCCTAATGCCTGGAATTAGTCTCGTCATTCTCCTCTGAATTATAGGGTAGGGTAGGTTAGAAAGAAGGCCATCTTAGTAACCACCATTGTCTAGTCTGTTCACCATGCATGTGTTTACAGCAGCTGTACTGAGACATCGACGTTTCACAGACAGCTGCAGCACCTGTATCCTGTACCAATTAAAAACACTTTACTCGATACGTCTTCCACGAGCCGATGGTACAACTTATAATATTATCTGACCAATTATATTATTATTTAGAATATATATACATATATATATATACAGTATATGGTATTAACAACCCCCCGCCCCTCCCACAGGTTCTTACACTCAACCAATCAGAGGTTTTGTTTGTCAGTCCACTCATCTTGTTTGGTGTACTGTGTTGGGCGGGGTTGTTGGGTTGTCACCGACCAACATTGCTCGTTGCTATTCAAATATTATTTTTTTTAGTTACTCGATTTGTAAGTATTATTTGAGTTAAGTATTTAAAGACACGATGTATCAGCTTGTTATTGTGGAACATACCGGTAAGACTGATAATGATAACAGCAAAATACTGAGACGAGAGAACGTAAAACTGTTGCAACGTCAAAATACAGTACTGGACGGGAAATCATCAAAATACCGATTTTTATTATAAGCAAACGCAGCCTTCGCAAACTTCAAAGTACGGCAGCTGAGAAATAACCTCCAAGTACGGCAGCTGAGAAATTAACAAACACATAGTATATAAAGATACAAATCATAAGACTATGTGTATATATAGAGGAAATATAACACTGTGTAAAATTTATTACATAAAAAACTTGCTGGACTTGTTAAAAATGTCACTAGAAACTTTTTAAAATGTGATTAAGAGTGAATAATGTGATGTGTTTCCCTCCTTATTTAGTTGACAGTGAGGGCAGGTGTGAGGTAGCTCCCCAGCAGGTAATTAAACACCGTAATAATAAAAGTAAAGACAGCAGGAGAGACAGCCAAGGTTCGTCAGCATCAGTCTAAACAGCTGTTCCCAACCCCCATGATGGTCTGCACAATTTTCTAACACGGAATTTCTACAGTAGTGTTGTGAGGTCGTGTTGGTTGTTATCCCTCAGTGGTTGTTGGTTAATAAAGGGTTAAGGTGGTGGTGGTGTTAGTGGGGTGAGAGAGGACACGGCCAATATGGATACAAAACATGCTAGGTTGACGACCGCCCTCCCCCTCCCCCAACACCACACCACCAGGTAATATGGCTCTTCTGTATCTCCTCCAACATCATCACTGAGTTAGAATTGTTGGTGAAGACTAATATAAGTGATGGGAGAGACGCACATGGTTGAGGCCTGGTGAGGGAGGCAGCAGCGTCCAGCCCCGAGAGTAACAACACACCCGACCACCACCGTATATCCCGCACCACCACATACACGCACACATTTCTCCTCCATCACACGGCTATACGGCCATGTACCTCCTTATTTCTGCATCTAAAAAGACGCTCTAATAACCAGGGCGACCTACCATACTACTATTGGCCATGGTGGCAGTAGGAAGAGAGGAAAAACTCACAGAGATGAGGGACTCTTGCCTAAGGGAGACGACCTAGATATTCCAAGATGGCTGCCGCACCGGCCGCATGGCAGTAGCGCGGTGCATCTTGGGAGCCCCGCCGCTGCTGCCATCTGCCGCTCATACCGCACTCACACAGACTCTCCATTATCAACTATAACATTGCAAGTACACAAATACAAATCAACACATACAGTACATCAGCAACACTGTAAGTACATCAAAACACACATTATCTATAACTTTAACAGTACACAAACCACTAGAACATTAGTAAGCGTGCTTCACGTGCTACAATTATCACGTGTCTTCCAATACTACATTACACAACACACCATAACACCCACTGTACTGCTACTAATGATGTACATGCAGTGTGTGTGTGTACCACAACTGTTAAGTGTGTATACGTTAAGTACACACATTTAATGACTAGTGTGAATTTTCATGTATCATAAGGAGTCTGCAATAGGCCGGTTGGCCTGTGCATGGCAGCTCCTGTCGAGAGTTACTACCACTCTCTATCATCCATGAATCTATCTAGCCTCCTTTTAAAACTTTCCAGCGTTCCCACACTTACTAAAAATTGCTAAGCTTGTTCCACTCGTCCACCACCCTATTTGTGAACCAGTTCCTTCCTATCTCCCTTCTAAACCCAAACTTATCCAACTTAAATCCGTTGCTACGAGTCCTGTCCTGCTTGGATATAAGAACATAAGAATGGAGGAAACTGCAGTGGGCCTATTGGCCCATACTGGGTAGTCCCATTTACACCCAACCCCTATTGCTCATATAAGCTATCCAGCGTATTCGAGTTAATGATGATATTTGGTATCTTGTTCCATTCATCCACTACTCTGTTTCCAAACCAATGTTTACCTATTTCGTGCCTAAATCTAAATTTGTCTAATTTAAAACCATTGTTACGAGTTCGCTCCTGGTTGGATAGTTTAAGTACCTTTGTAATGTCCCCTTTGTTTATTATAAGAACTTTATCTATATCCCCTTTATTGATTCCTTTCACCCACTTAAATACTTCTATCATATCTCCCCGCACTCTTCGTCTTTCTAGGGAATGCAAGTTAAGTTTCTTTAACCTATCCTGATATGGAAGGTTTCTAAGTCCCGGAATCATTTTCGTCATTCTTCGCTGCACCGACTCCCGTGAATTGATATCCATTCTATAATAGGGGCACCAGAAATGAACAGCATAATCAAGATGCGCCCCGACTAGCGCAAGATATACTAGTTGCAATAAGACCTCTGCACTCTTGTTACTAACACTTCTAGATATAAAACCCAATACTCTGTTTGCCTTATTTCGAACATTAACGCACTGTTTTCTAGGCCGTAGGTCCGGGCTTACAAGTACCCCTAGGTCTCTTTCACAAGTCGACTTCTCTAGGTTGATGTTGTTAAGGCTGTATACATTGACAGTATTTGTTCTTCTAATATTAAGTACGCTGCACTTGCTGGTGTTGAATTTCATTTGCCATTAGGTTAGGTTACGTCAACCCCGGCCCTTACTTACCACTTGAGTGAAATCCATTGATGGTTGGCGTCACGGCGTGAGGTGTGGTGGGCGTGTGGGCGGCGTGTAGGGCGGGAGGCAGATGGAACACCGAAGCCTCCGGATTGAGCACTGCGCCGCCTCCACCAGACACCTGCACCGGAGGACAAAAAGTATACATTATCATACAACACCAGTGAATACAGTATACATTATCATACAACACTAGTGAATGCAGTATACATTATCATTGCTATTATCATCATTACCCTCGCCCCCCATATCAACGTCTAATTCACACACACACACTAGGTAGAAGGAGGGAGACGAGGTAGGAAGAGAGTAGCGAGAGTGGAGAGGAAAGAATGAATTTGGTGCAAGCGGAAGAAGGAATAATAAGGAATATAGGTGGACACGGGAATAGAGGAAGAGAGAGAAGAGGAATAATGAAGGAATGAAAAAAAAAACAAAAAACAAGACGACCTGTAGAACATCAATAAAAACGAGAGAAAGAAAGATAAAAAAAGAGAGAAGAGGAGAAAGAAGATGGAGAAGAAGGAGACAAGGTGGAAGAAACAGCAAGAGAAAGTGGAAAATGGAAGAGAAGAAAAAAGATGAAATACAGGAGACGGTGTATCCACGAGGCGAAACGGTCCACTGCACTTACCATGAGAGAGAGAGAGAGAGAGAGAGAGAGAGAGAGAGAGAGAGAGAATTAAAACATAAAGAATGAAAGAGAGAGACTGTTAAAGGTGAAGAAGGGAGAGGGAGCATCCAAGAATGAACAAGGAAAAGGATTAAGTAGGTAGGTTTAGAGATAATCCCCCCCTCCCCCCCGGCCAGGTGAGGTAGTAGTGAGAGGTCCTAGAATTCTCCTGAGAGAGAGAGAGACGACTTGAGGTAGGTTAAGGTTAGGTTAGATTCGGTGAGCAGGGTCTAATTGAAATTGAAAAAAATTGAATTGGTGAGCAAGGAGAGAGACGGGTCCCCATATAAGGTGAGAGGGAGAGACAACCCCCCCCCCTCCACGAGGTGAGGGAAGTGGGTGGGGAGAGAAGAGACTTGCCCCCATTGGGGTGAGGAGGTGTTGGCGACCTTGGCAAGTATGTAAAGTTGACCGTCCACCACCCTTGCCAAGTCTCCCCCTCACACACACACACACACACACACAGTTAACAGTTAAGTGTAGTATATAAACTGGTGTGTGTGTGGGGGGGGGTGAGGGGGTATCAAGAGGCACACCTGTGAGCACCTGTATACGACCACAGGTGTACAGCCAAGCGGTTATTAAAGACTTATCTCTTATGACGTAAACATTTAGTGTATTGAATAACATTTCTTGGGTCACCTGTAGACTGCCCATCCCAACTTATTTCCCCCGAGGATTAACCACCCTAACGCGAACCTTACCTCACCTAACCCCCCCTTCATATGGTGCATTAGTATGATAAAATCTTCATCAGAACCCACACTATACGCACACACAATACACCCTTACCATCTACTAACCGGAAGTAAACACACACACACACACACACACACACACACACAAAGACTATAGCTAACCCTATATCTAATCCTCTATCTCACACCTGTACAGTTGAGGCCAAAATCACCTGAACACTTGTGGTGTATATATGTGATTGCCTCATACCGAAACAAGAAGAAAAATATATGAGTAAAAAGAAGTAAATATAATTGTAAATAAGTGTAAATAATGTAAAATAAGCCTCCCTCTTACCCACATCACACACAGGTACAGTATGCCAAATTGTACCCCAAAAATATGTTCATTGATTTTTGTTCACGATGGTATTTAATAATAATAATAATAATAATAAGATACCAAGACAAGCAACTGGCGCTGAATAAGATGCAGAGACGAGACCTGGAATACATTTGTAGATGAAAAAGAATAAATTATCAAATAATATCACTAAACACGGTTCACGTTGTTGAGATACACAGTGATAGTGTGTGTGTGTGTGTGTGTGTGTTCCAGTAAGACGACTGTACTGTATACGGTGTTGTTGTCATCCTGCCTCGTGTTTACTGAGGTCAGGTCACATGAGAGGGAAGGGGGAGGAGAGGGTGGTCCATCACACACTTAGGTCAGGTCACATGGGGAGGTTGAGAGGATGTGGTTGAGGAGGGGGAGAAGGGGTGGGAGGATGGAGGGGTAGGTGAGGAGGTGGATAGGGGGTAGAAGGATGAATGGGGAGTGAGGGGGAAGATGGGGAAAGGAGAGGGAGGGAGTCCATCACAAACACTACAGAGACCAGACAACGTCCATCCACCAATCACAGCTCACGATAATTCCCCCTGGGACACTCCCCCCTTCTCCCGAAGGGTCAAACTAACATCACCCCTAACCCCTCTCTCTGACCCTGTGACCTGACCTGACTGACCCCACACACACACACACTGTAAAAGCTTCTGCGCTTCACCTTGCACAGGATGTAAGGGGGTGCCCAATAAACTAGCCCCCTTGGGGGCAATCTAAAAAAAATCTTAAATCTTTAAGACATTCTTACTCTAGGTTGACTAAAATGTGCCTGTCTCTCTCTCTCGCTCTCAAAAACACTAGAATGAAGGAAACTGCAGTAGGCCTATTGGTTCATACATAAGAACATAAGAAAATAAGGAGTCTGCAATAGGCTGGTTGGCCTGTGCATGGCAGCTCCTGTAGAGTTACTACCACTCTCTATCATCCATGAATCTATCTAGCCTCCTTTTGAAACTTTCCAGAGTTCCAGCACTTACTACAAAGTTGCTAAGCTTGTTCCACTCGTCCACCACCCTATTTGTGAACCAGTTTCTTCCTGTTTACACCCAGCCCATCTCACTCACATTATCTGCCCAACCTAATCAAAACCTAGCGTACGCCGAAATCAAAACTTTGTCTAATTTAAAAACCATCGCTAAGTGTTGGCTCTTGGTTTGATAAGTTTAATTAACCTGTTTAGGAGTTAAATCACATCGAGTTAATCTTCAGGTGAAACAAATGGTGGGGCTAATCTTGGGGTGTTCTACTGGCGAACCCACACACACACAACCTTGAGTCGGCCAGTTTTCTGTGACTAATATAAACAGGACCGGTGAGCCACCTTAAACTACCCGAAGCACTGGACTGTGTGTGTGTGTGTTAAAGCTGGACAATGTTACCTATTTTTCCCATTCTCTTCCCCAACTACACACCACACCATACCCTATGTACACCATCTAATACATGTACATAATGTTTATACTTACACGTTTGCATACACACATATAATTTCCGGTTTACGTCCATAGTCTTGTACACTTCCACATCGACCAACAGACTAAAGGCAGGCATGGGCGACTGCCGACCCCACGTCAACATACACTGTGACAAGATGTGTGAGTGTTGAACATATATGCTCGCTCTCTCTCTCTCTCTCTTTGACACCTTCATACAAACTGCCGCCCCCTCCACCCCCCCCTCTCTCTCGGGCACTAGAAATAGCTCAACTCCTCGCTGCCCAGTCCGTTCCGGTACAAGCACAAGCATCTCGCATACACTCACACCACAAGCACCTAAGACACGTATACGGTATTGGTAAACAGTAGAATAGGGAAGGATAGGTTAGGTTAGGTCAATATTGTTGTGGAAATAGGGATAACAAAAGAATCACCACCCCAGCTTATTTCACCTAACACCCTACCCTCACTTCATCTCCTCCCCCCCCCCCACAAATGGTGTTAGGGTGGTTAGTCTTTAAATTAAATAACCTGGGTTAGATTAGGTTAGGTTAATCTTTTAGGTGAAATAAGCTGGGGTGGTGGATGAGTGGAAAAAATTACCATATCAACCTTATCATTAACTGGCTGGTCAACTACAAATATTATTAGTTTGGGAGAGATAACGAGTGAGAAAGGTTAGTTGTAAACAAGAGGTCTGGGTCAATAACAGGTCTACTGCAATCACATTCACCAATCACAAACACCACAACCAATTTAAAGCTCACTGTCGGTACAAAATGCCAAAAGCATATAAGTGATTCCACACACACACTCTCACACAGTCCTGCTAATCTTTGTCCTTTTTTGTACGGGGATTATTTCGCCTGAGGTGTACTTGACCCTTACTTAATCTGTACTTGTCGACAGCAGCAACAAGTACACTCACTCCCCCGGTTCGCTCGTGTACTGTAACTTAACAATATAATCTTTTTCCTCCTCCCAAACCTGACTATTCCCTGCTGTGTGTGCGTGTCCAAGAGGAATGTATGTACGTCTAAATGGATGCAGTGTAGGCTTATGAGAGTACACATACACAGGGGGAGAGGTAGGGAAGAGAGAATGGACGGGTAAGGGGGAAGGGTAAGGGGGAGGGGTAAGGGGAGGGAGGTGTTGATGGCAGTAAGATGTAAGTGAACTAGACTATAAATATATACTACTATTAACTCGTCAACTGAATCACCACACGCCTTCCGCACACCACACGCCTTCCCCACACCACCACAGGCCTTCCCCACACCACCACAGGCCTTGCCACAATCATTAAAGTGTTATGAATCGCCACAGTTATCACACTGACTCCGTCTCTCACTATTTACATCCCCCCCCCACAAATATCTCTCCTGTTAACGTCCAGGTTATCTTTATCTTACCGTTATCTTACTGTAATATTTATCCGGCTCTCCCCTCATGTTATCTTACCACCCCCCACCCGTCCCCCCCAACACATAACTGCCCCAACTACAACAACAATACTGATATATGTGTGTGTGTGTGTGTTAGGGTGTGGCAAGGTAACTAGTGTGTGTTAGGGTGTGGCAAGGTAACTAGTGTATGTAGAGGAAAAAGTGGAGTCCCTCACCTTGAGTCCGTCCACACACACACACCCACCTATCTCATAACTCAACGCCGCCACCACCACCACTTCACTACCATCACCACCACCACTCAACTCTTGCATCGTGTCCTGCCACACACACACAACCTTGTATACAGGTATCTAAATCACCCGCTAGTTACGTCACACCTCACAGGTACTACACCTCTCAACTCACAGGAATTCCTCGTTACTCACTCACTCCTGGAGGACGCTTGAGTGACGTGTGTAACTCATAGACGGCGTGTTACGTATGTTTACTGTTTTATATAATCATCGTGGGGGAGGGGTGTCAGAAAGGTTAAAGGTCAAGATTTGTATTACGTAATTCCTTGTCAGGACTCCAATACGGAGAGCTACAAAATAGCGTGGTGGGTGTGGGCGTGTGGTGGTGGTGGGTGTGGGCGTGTGGTGGTGGTGGGTGTGGGCGTGTGGTGGTGGTGGGTGTGGGCGTGTGGTGGTGGTGGTGGGTGTGGGCGTGTGGTGGTGTGGGCGTGGTGGTGGTGGTGGGTGTGGGTGTGTGGTGGTGGTGGTGGGTGCGGGGTGTGGTGGTGGTGGTGGGTGTGGGCGGTGGTGGTGGTGGTGGTGGGTGTGGGCGTGTGGTGGTGGTGGTGGGTGTGGGCGGTGAGTGGTGGTGGGGTGGTGGTGGTGGTGGGTGGGCGTGTGGTGGTGGTGGTGGGTGTGGGCGTGTGGTGGTGGTGGTGGGTGTGGGCGTGTGTGGGTGGTGGTGGGTGTGGGCGTGTGGTGGTGGTGGTGGGTGTGGGCGTGTGGTGGTGGTGGTGTGGGTGGTGGTGGTGGTGGGTGTGGGCGTGTGGTGGTGGTGGGTGTGGGCGTGTGGTGGTGGTGGGTGTGGGCGTGTGGTGGTGGTGGGTGTGGGCGTGTGGTGGTGGGTGTGTGGTATCGTTGGCTCTGGTACAGTATTGGCTTCACGTCTCACTAATTTGGGTGGTTGGCGGTGATGGTGGCCACATGACGGAACCAAACCGGAGCCTCCCAGCCATCACTCATATAAACCGTGGGTGTGTGTGTGTGTGTGTGTGTGTGTGTGTGTGTGTGTGCGCGCGCACGCTCCA
Source organism: Homarus americanus (assembly GCF_018991925.1). Taxonomy (NCBI): domain Eukaryota; kingdom Metazoa; phylum Arthropoda; class Malacostraca; order Decapoda; family Nephropidae; genus Homarus; species Homarus americanus. Next base: position 1,940,551 of record NW_024713650.1, on the reverse strand, counting down.
ATAATACCAAGGTGAACAGTAACATTTGAGGGTTTTTGCAGATTCACACACAGTAGACAAGAGGCTGGGGACGACCTACCTCTCGCACCTTCTGTATGAGGAAGCAGGAGGGGGCGAGGGCGGTGCACACGTAGGCAGCGTCAGCGTCCAGGCAGCCCGGGAGGGGGTCTGAGGGCCCCACAGTGGTCATAGTGGCGGGGCAGCAGCACCACCCTATCTGCTGGTGGTGGTGACCCCCCGCGCCCTGCTCCCGGGTCACCCCGCGGAAGGCGCACGTGCTAGTGTGGGTGGAGGGTGGCCCACCGGTGCAGCTGCTGGTGGTAGTGGTGGCAGGGGAGGGCTGGGGGCGGGGTCGCTGTAGTAGTGGTGGTGGTGTCCCACCGGTCGTGGTCACTGACACAGGTTGACGCAGGGGGCGGGGCCCCGCCTGGTAGTGGTGATGGTGGTGGTAGCGAGGAGTGTGTGGTCGTGATGGTCGTGGGAGGGGAGGGCCCCCCGGGGTACGTGCACGGGGCGGCGCCCCCGGGGGTCGTGTGGCGTGGTGGTAGTGGCGGGGCGTGCGGCCGCCACCTCCCCGCCCACCTAGGGGCGCAGCGGGCGAGGGTGGTGCTAGTAGGGCGCCACGCTCCACGCCCGCACCACCCCACCCGCCGCCATCCCTCCACACGCCCGCCCCCGACACGGCGACCAGCGGGCGGCGCCTCAGGCCCGCCGACCCCACACCAACATCAGGTCGGCGCCGCCCACACCCAGGGAGGAAGGGACGAGGGGGCTGGTGGCGCACTGCCGCTACACCCACACCACACCCACTTTAGCCACACACCACGCCCCGCCCACTACAGCAGTAGCACCTCCCCTGGGCGGTCCGCGCTCACCTGACCCCGTCCATCATAACAGGTAAGAGACAGGTGGTGGCGAGGGTCAACGTGAACAACAAGATCACTGGCGGGTCATTAAGAGTATACACATCAACTGGGCCGCCGCGCCGTGTTGGCTAACAACACTCAGTATCTGCCAGGGTTACACTGCCTGTGTGAGGAGATAACTCTGATAACATGGCGCCGCTCCTCCCTCCCTCACTATCAGATAACACCATCACACCAACTGGTCACTACACTATAACCATCCTCACTATACCTTCCACAATAAACTTATAACACCAAATAAATATAAACGGGATCACGTGAAAATTAGGCACCCGGCTTATTTCACCTCACGACCAAACACTCTAACATTACCGGGGGGAGGGGGAGGGGGGGCTGGGTTAGGGTTAGCGCGGTCTGTGTTAAGGGGGTGGGCACTAACTGTCACGAGTTAAATATAAAGATCCAAATAAAACAAATACTACAAAAACCTAAACAGAAGCCGCCATGCACAGGCCAACCGGCCTATTGCAGACTCCTTATTTTCTTATGTTAATACCGAAGTTCGTGTCATTTCCACCCCCTCCCTCTCTCTCTCTCCAAACATTTATATTATTCTGTCAATCAATATTTTCCTTCACCAAATGTTATTAAAATGAACCACAAACTTATTCATCATCATCAACATTTCTACTCGTCAATGTCTATCAATTCTTTATCAGTGCCTTACGACTTCATTAGTTCTTATCAGTTATTCCCCCTTCACTCTCTTGCATTAGTCACTACATTTTCTGTTATACATCACAACACGTGGTTAGTGTATGAATGAATGTATGTTTCGTCCACGTTTTCGTAATTTAAGATACGGGTTTTTTTTCAGTGTCCGGTTAACTAATATTTGGATAACGTGTATATTCGGTTAACGCTTATGTTCGGTTAAAGTATAGGTTTTCAGGTAGACGTTATGTTATGTGGATTACCTGAAGAATATCCACCCCAGCTTGTCTCCTGTCAGTACTTTCCAATCATTCTCAACTATTATCCACCCACGATCCACAATTATCCACCCACCCATCCACACTCGGGTCAAGCCAACGTGACCCCCTCCCTCCACCATCGGTCATTTTGTTTGGTACACGTTTGATACAGCAACCTTGAAATTGACCTTTGACCCCCACACACACAAGCAAGACACCGGACATATTAAGACTTTAACTCTCGTATTACAACCTCCCTCCCCCCCCCCCTCAGATAATGAAAACGGGAATTTTTTGTTAGATACTTTGAACAAAATACAACTTTAAAATTTAAGTAGACGCATTTGAATTTTGTTCTTATCTGCATGTTGGAAAATGGAGACAGACAGACAGACAGACAGACAGACAGACACACACAGACAGACAGACACACACACACACACACACACACACACCCTATACACTCACAGGCACATTTGCATCTTGACGAGGGCTGCTGACAAGCATACAGTACACATATTTTATCTCCCGCTGGTTGCTCGCAGTGGCAGAGGATGTGAGTAAACATTAGTCTGGCGCTGTGTGTGTGTGTGTGTGTGTGTGTGTGTGTGTGTGTGTGTCATTACCGAGGGGGGAGGGGGTGGGTGGGGGGACTATCAGCGTCTAAATTACATGATCAATGTGTAAGAGAACCCATGGACTTAAACACACACACACACACTACCTTAGATAGGTTTTTGTATAAGCACCAGTTATGTCTGAGGTTTAAGTGAAGGTATTGATTAAAGGTAGTCTCAGCTGTTACTTTGGTTTAGGGGTTTATTTTTAGCCCACTGGTTTAACGGACGAGTTTAAACCCTGTGTGTGTGTGTGTGTGTGTGTGTGTGTGTGTTAACCAGATCTACCTACCTTTAACCTATCCTGTCCTAACCTAACCTACCTTACCCTGTTCCTAACCCAACCTGACCTACCTTTAACCTATCCTACACTTCAGTACAGGGAGGGTCAAACAGGAGCAATGACCACTACGGCATTGTCCCATCCATTTAAAGGTCACATGAGGTTACTGACACACACACACACACACACATTCTCTGCCCCAATTTGAAAGTTTCAGGTTTAAATTAAAGAGGATAAGATATAAAAGGAAGGAAGGAAGGAAGGAAGGAAGGAAAGTGAAGGAAGGAAGGAAAGTGAAGGAAGGAAAGAAAGTGAAGGAAGGAAAGAAAGTGAAGGAAGGAAGGAAGGAGAGAGTTTTAAAGGGAAGAACAGAATCAATACTTATAATGTTTATCCGTGGTAGAGAAGCTCAGGCCTTGCTGAGTCACTTGAGTCACCCCTCACATGACTCACCAAACTACTAACTCACCCCTCACATGACTCACCAAACTGCTAATTCACCCCTCACATGATTCAAGAAGCTGACTCACCCCTCACATGACTCTCCAACCAGCTGACTCACCACAAAACTGACTTTCCAGACAGCTAACAAGGAAGGGGAAGTGGGGGCAGGTAAACACAGCAATTCACCATCACACCTGAGATGACGTCACTGATTACTGAGCCAACGTAAACAGACCAGCAGCAGTAACAAAACACACACGCACGCACGCACACACACACACACACACACACACACACACACACACACACACACACCTATCTATGTTATCTAAATGTATATTGTCGTGTAGTAGTAGCAGTAGTAGTAGTTGGTGGTAGTAGGTAGTAGTAGTTGGTAGTAGTAGTAGTAGTAAAATAGTCTTATTAAACCAAAAGCAATTCCTACGTTCATAATCTTTATCTAAGATCGACGTAAAGTTAAAAAAAATTTTTATCGACAAACGAAAATAGCAAGAGTCGGGCAGGGTGACGGGGAACGGTGTCTGACGAGGAAGAAAAATGTATTTTAAGTTTTAACCCAATATCTGCTGCCCCACACACGGAAACAAGCACAGGGACACGCTTACCCCCCTTCCACCCAAAAAAAACAGGGACAAACACGCAAACATGACAACACACACACACAATACAACACACCTCCAGTACTATAACACAACACCTCCAGTACTATAACACACCACCTCCAGTACTATAACACAACACCTCCAGTACTATAACACAACACCACCAGTACTATAACACAACACCTCCAGTACTATAACACCTCCAGCTATAACACACCACCCAGTATATAACACACACCTCCACTATAACACACCACCACCAGTACTATAACACACCACCACCAGTACTATAACACAACACCTCAGTACTATAACACAACACCTCCAGTACTATAACACACCACCAAGTATAACACACCACCACCAGTACTATAACACAACACCTCAGTACTATAACACACCTCGTACTACACACCACCACCAGTCTACAACAGTCTATAACGTTACACACCACCAGTACTATAACACACCACCAAGTACTATAACACAACACCTCAGTACTATAACACAACACCACCAGTACTATAACACAACACTCAGTATATAACACAACACCACCAGTACTATAACAGCACCTCAGTACTATAACACAACACCTCCAGTACTATAACACAACACCACCAGTACTATAAACACACCACCAGTACTATAACACAACACCTCCAGTACTATAACAACACCACCAGTACTATAACACACCACCACCAGTACTATAACACACCACCATCTAAACACCTCAGTTTAACACACCACCAGTACTATAACACAACACCTCCAGTACTATAACACACCACCACCAGTACTATAACACACCACCACCAGTACTATAACACAACACCTCAGTACTATAACACAACACCACCAGTACTATAACACAACACCTCCAGTACTATAACACACCACCACCAGTACTATAACACACCACCCAGTCTATAACACAACACCTCCAGTACTATAACACAACACCTCCAGTACTATAACACAACACCTCCAGTACTATAACACACCACCACCAGTACTATAACACACCACCACCAGTACTATAACACAACACCTCAGTACTATAACACAACACCTCCAGTACTATAACACACCACCACCAGTACTATAACACACCACCACCAGTACTATAACACAACACCTCGTCCACCACCAGTACTATAACACACCACCACCAGTACTATAACACAACACCTCCAGTACTATAACACAACACCACCAGTACTATAACACAACACCTCCAGTACTATAACACAACACCACCAGTACTATAACACACACCAGTACTATAACACAACACCTCCAGTACTATAACACAACACCACCAGTACTATAACACAACACCACCAGTACTATAACACATATATACACCTCAGTACTATAACCAACACCACCAGTACTATAACACAACACCTCCAGTACTATAACACAACATCTACACCTCCAGTACTATAACACAACACCACCAGTCTTAACACCACCAGTACTATAACACAACACCTCCAGTACTATAACACAACACCACCAGTACTATAACACAACACCTCAGTACTATAACAACACCTCCAGTACTATAACACAACACCTCCAGTACTATAACACAACACCTCAGTACTATAACACAACACCACCAGTACTATAACACAACACCACCAAGTACTATAACACAACACCACCAGTACTATAACAACACCTCCAGTACTATAACACAACACCACCAGTACTATAACACAACCTATACCTCAGTACTATAACACAACACCTCCAGTACTATAACACAACACCACCAGTACTATAACACAACACCTCCAGTACTATAACACAACACCACCAGTACTATAACACAACACCTCCAGTACTATAACACAACCTCTTAACATTAACACAACACCACCAGTACTATAACACAACACCTCAGTACTATAACCAACCTCAGTACTATAACACAACACCTCAGTACTATAACACAACACCACCAGTACTATAACACAACACCACCAGTACTATAACACAACACCTCAGTACTATAACACAACACCACCAGTACGCAACACAACACCTCCAGTACTATAACACAACACCTCCAGTACTATAACACAACACCACCAGTACTATAACACAACACCTCCAGTGCTATAACGTACTATACAACACCTCAGTACTATAACACAACACCTCCAGTCTCTACCAACACCTCAGTACCATAACACAACACCTCCAGTACCATAACACAACACCACCAGTACTATAACACAACACCTCAGTACTATAACACAACACCTCCAGTACTATAACACCACCACCAGTACTATAACACAACACCTCCGTACTATAACCTTCGTCTATAACACAACACCGTCTACACCCACCAGTACTATAACACAACACCACTAGTACTATAACACAACACCACCAGTACTATAACACAACACCACTAGTACTATAACACAACACCACCAGTACTATAACACAACACCTCAATACTATAACACAACACCTCAGTACTATACAACACCTCCAGTACTATAACACACCTCCAGTACTATAACACAACACCCAGTACTATAACACAACACCTCAGTACCATAACACAACACCTCCAGTACCATAACACAACACCTCCAGTACTATAACACACCACCAGTACTATAACACAACACCTCCAGGTACTATAACACAACACCTCAGTACTATAACACAACACCACCAGTACTATAACACAACACCACCAGTACGAAACTTAACACACCTCCAGTTATACACAACACCACCAGTACTATAACACAACACACCAGTACTATAACACAACACCACCAGTACTATAACACAACACCTCCAGTACCATAACACCACCACCAGTACTATAACACAACACCACAGTACTATAACACAACACCAGTACTATAACACAACACCTCCAGTACTATAACACAACACCACCAGTACTTAACACACACCACCAGTACTATACACCGTATAACACACCACCAGTACTATAACAACACCACCAGTACTATAACACACCACAGTACTATAACACAACACCTCCAGTACTATAACACAACACCACCAGTACTATAAAACACCTCAGTACTATAACCAACAACCAGTACTATAACACAACACCTCCAGTACTATAACAACACCACCAGTACTATAACACAACACCTCAGTACTATAACACAACCTCAGTACTATAATACAACACCTCCAGTACTATAACACAACACCCCAATTACTATAACACACCACCACCAGTACTATAACACACCACCACCAGTACTATAACACACCACCACCAGTACTATAACACAACACCTCCAGTACCATAACACAACACCTCCAGTACTATAACACAACACCTCCAGTACTATAACACAACACCTCCAGTACTATAACACAACACCACAAGTACTATAACACAACACCTCAGTACTATAACACAACACCTCCAGTACTATAACACAACACCCAGTACTATAACACAACACCTCCAGTACTATAACACAACACCACCAGTACTATAACACAACACCTCCAGTACTATAACACAACACCAAGTACTATAACAACACCTCCAGTACTATAACAAACACCTCCAGTACTATAACACAACACCAGTACTATAACACAACACCACCAGTACTATAACACAACACCTCCAGTACTATAACACAACACCTCCAGTACTATAACACAACACTCCAGTACTATAACACACCTCCAGTACTATAACACAACACCCCAGTACTATAACACAACACCTCCAGTACTATAACACAACACCACCAGTACTATAACACAACACTCCAGTACTATAACACACCACCACCAGTACTATAACACACCACCACCAGTACTATAACACAACACCCAGTACTATAACACAACACCTCCAGTACTATAACACACCACCACCAGTACTATAACACAACACCTCCAGTACTATAACACAACACCTCCAGTACTATAACACAACACCTCCAGTACTATAACACAACACCTCCAGTACTATAACACAACACCTCCAGTACTATAACACAACACCTCCAGTAGTTCTTCACACGTTCACTTGTTTAAAAATCAATGTACATAATATTTCAAGTGTCATTAACAGTACACATGAGGCAGTGTCATTAAGTGTACACAGGAAGTAGCGTACACGAGGTAGTGTTAATAAATGTACACAGGTGGTGGTGTACACAAGAGGTGGTGTACACAGGTGGTAGCATACACAGTTGTTGGTGTACACAGGAAGTAATATACACAGTTGTTGGTGTACACAGGAGGTAATGTACACATGGGGTAGTGTCGGGTACACTTGAACCTGACATTTACTGGTGGTGTAGCCACACGATCAATGTGGCAGCATCTGTCCTGCCAACCCTCTCCACCCCCGTAACACAGTATGCAATACAAACTTGTAACACTAAACGTTTTTAGAGGTGGCGTGAGGTAAATGGGGAGGGGGGGTAGAGGGGGGGTTAAAAACGTTAGTGTTCTGCCTCACACTACACCTCGTCTGTGGTGGCGGCCAGCAACGTTTGCGGTGGCCGTCAGCTTCGCCCACGTTTATTCCTCCTGTGGTGTGTGAGGCCCGTTGGCTTATGTGGTGAACACTACCGAGAACATTATGGAGGGCGGGGACCAGGTGCTGTCCTCCGCCGTCCATATGGCAGCAGCTCCACCTCCCTCCCTCCTCACACTCTACTGTACTCCATATGGCCGCTGATAACACTGGTCACGGCTAACACTTCAATATGGCGCACTTGTCTTTGTTGAGTACATTTATGTGGTGGGGAGGGAGGAGGGAGTGTAGGTGCCGCCCGTGACAGCACCTGTGGCTGACACTGAAGGTGGTGGTCGGGGCCACATCAACAGTCTGGTCACCAGGGTTCACCAGCAGGCACAACACGCCGCCACCCTCGGCCGCCGCCAACAATATGGAGCAGGAGTGAGCGAGCGGCGGGAGGACCGTGGTGCAGGGCGCTACAGTTAGTGGGTGGATGGGCGGCAATAGGGTGCCAGGCAGTGCCAGTGGGAAGGTGGGCAGGCAGTGCCACACAAGGCCAGGTGAGGTGAGGCAGGACACAGCCGCCGACACACGTATGAGACCTGTTGGTGAGGTGGTGTGGTGAGGCCGCGTCTCCCACTTGGTGCACCAGCCGCTCATGATGTGCTGCTGCTACTGGAGGAGAGGCACACACACACACACACACACACTGCCTGCGCGCGCCACCCCTCCCTCCCTCGCCCCCTCACACCCTCTCACTACCACTCACTGCTCACCTCTCACTACCACTCACTGCTCACCTCCACACAACCACTATACCTCAACCTTCACTACGAAAGTCACGAGTGTACTGTAGGCGAGTCACTCTCAAGTTATCGATCATCTTAGTGGCCCTCCTCCCCTCAACCAGACACGACCTACTTGTCCGACAACCCCCACTACCTTCCACCCACTACTAACCTACTGCTGGTAGCGATGGCAGTGACGTATAGTGTGGCATTGGTAGTAGAAATGGTGGGTGTAGTATCGGCATTATTATTATTATTATTATTATTATTATTATTATTATTATTATTATTATTAGTAGTAGTAGTAGTAGTAGTAGTAGTAGTAGTAGTAGTGGTGGTGGTGGTGGTGGTGGTGGTGGCCGTAGGTATAGATAGCGTAAGCAGAAGTGGTCGCCTGGCCCAGTCTTGTGTCTGGGTGGAGTCAACCATCTGGCTGGCTGGGTGACCTTTACCACCACCAAGACCCAAGCCAGCCTTTACAATACCATTCATCCACACCTTACACACACTCCTCCTCCCTTCATCACCACTCCTACACACATACATATTCATTCATTACCACATTCTTAAGTTAACGAGTTGCATGACCCAGTGTTTAAGCTGCCGCCAACACCACAACCACTTAAGTTAACGACCTTTATGACCCAGTGCCAAGGTATAATCCGAGTACACCGGACAACTCGCCAACTGCACTGGCTCACCATTACCCCAGAACACGATCAGGAAATCGAACACTGGTCCACTATCTTGCGAGGCGAACACACTGATCATTACACCAAAGGTCGCAACACACACAAGTAAACAATAGGTGAGACAGGTTAATAACACACCTTTACAAACATTTTAACTATAACCGTCAACACAAGAACGGAGGTGGAGACGTTATCACCAGCGACCATTTTTCTGTCCATACACACAAGGAGCGGTGTCGTATGTTATAACAATACAGTCGTAGCTTGGTGGCAGGATGTCTTACCAGATAACTTGAGTGTAGGCAATGGTACTGACACACACAGTCCTCACCAACTGCAATATAAATAGACCCAAGAATTCCTTCACTTGACGACGGAGACCGAGTGAACTGTCCCTGGAGACCGACCGACCGACCGACCTTTACACACACACACACACACACACACCAGAAAACCCCAGTGTAGTGAACTTATAAATACGAGAAAAAATTAAAGGCGACACCAGGAAATATTAATGAGGCGAAGTAAACTGACTACTACTAATACCACCACCATCACCACTACTACTACTACTACTACTAATAAGCTACCTCTTCCATATCTTATTATCACAAGATGGTTCCATAAGTTCAAATACAATATATTAAACCTTCAATAAAACGGTGTGTGTGTGTTGCTAGAATGAACATTGAATTAAAAGGTATTCTAGAATTCCCCAACAAATTAATTGGCGTATTTTTATTTTATTTACCAGAATGTTACACACACACACACAGACAGAGGCGGGGTGCCAACTTAAATAAGCCGTGTAATGTATGACCTTGAACCTGGACATAGTGACCTCCCAATACACACACACACACGTCAGTCTTCTTAAACTAAATGATTCACGACAGACATTCACCACAAGGCCAGCTACCATCACATCCGGCTCACCAACACTAATGATGATAATACGATCACATATAGCCTTGCGACACACGCACATACAAACATACGCACACACAGACGTAAAACTGGTTCAAACCCGCCCGAATGTGCTGCCGCCTGACGCCCGGACCACGTGGATGACACCATAGGCTGACAGTCTCACCCCGAACTTGTATAACTGACGACCGGACCACGTAGCTGACACCCTGGACTGGACTGATATCTCACCCATTGTATATAACTGACGCCCGGACCACGTAGCTGACACCCTGGACTGACGATCTGACAGTGGGTATACCTGCTGTCTTCACGTACAGTATATGACAAGAGCTGACCAGTGAAGGGCTTAAGCTGACATCAAACACCTACCTTGCGTCTGACAGCTGACATCACACCAACACTCACCTGCAACACAGAACAAAAACATTTTAACTTGGTCAATTCAACACAATGTTAACTTTGACCAAGACACACACATCACACGATACACTAAATTATTAATGCTAATCATTATCTTAACCTAACCAAATTATAACATTAACCGATATTTTAACACTTAACAATAATTTAACCTAACAAAATATATTAGATGATGATGGTGGTAGTGATAGTGGTAGGTGGTGGTGATAGTGGTAGGTGGTGGTGATAGTGGTAGGTGGTGGTGATAGTGGTAGGTGGTTGTGATAGTGGTAGGTGGTTGTGATAGTGGTAGGTGGTTGTGATAGTGGTAGGTGGTGGTGATAGTGGTAGGTGGTGGTGATAGTGGTAGGTGGTGGTGATAGTGGTAGGTGGTGGTGATAGTGGTAGTGGTGGTAGTGGTGGAGATGGATATTGGTGAGTGGTAGATTGAGTTGTGATGGTGGTAGGTGGTTGTGATGGTGGTAGGTGGTGGTGATAGTGTTGGGTGGTGTGGTGATGGTGGTAGGTGGTGTGGAGTAGTGGTGGAGTGGTTGTGATAGTGGTGGAGTGGTTGTGATAGTGGTAGGTGGTGGTGATAGTGGTGGAGTGGTGGTGATGGTGGTGGAGTGGTGGTGATAGTGTTGGAGTGTGGTGATAGTGTTGGAGTGGTTGTGATAGTGGTAGGTGGTTGTGATAGTGGTGGAGTGGTGGTGATAGTGTGGAGTGGTAGTGATAGTGGTAGGTGGGTGGTGATGGTGGTAGGTGGTTTGTGATAGTGTGGAGTGGTGGTGAGTGGGTGTTGTCGGTGGTGATGAGTGGTTGGTGGTGATGAATGGGTGGTGATGGGTGGGTGGTGGTGATAGTGGGTGGTGGTGATGAGTGGTGGTGGTGGTGATGAGTGGTGGGTGGTGGGTGGTGGTGATGAGTGGTAGGTGGTGGTGATGAGTGGGTGGTGGTGATAGTGGTTGGTGGTGAGGGTGGGTGGTGATAGTGGTAGGTGGTGGTGATAGTGGTAGGTGGTTGTGATAGTGGTAGGTGGTGGTGATAGTGATAGGTGGTGGTGATAGTGGTAGGTGGTTGTGATAGTGGTAGGTGGTTGTGATAGTGGTAGGTGGTAGTGATGGTGGTAGTGGTAGGTGGATGTGGTAGTGGTAGGTGGATGTGGTAATGAGTGATTTAAGTGATAGTAGTGGTAGGTGATGGTATGTCTATTGCAGACTCCATATTTTCTTGTTCTAGTAGGTAGTGGTAGGTAATACCAGATGGTTACACCCTGAGTAGATTCCAGATGGTAGACGCCAGGTGGTACAGGGAAGAAACACACACATACCAAGTGAGACAACAAGTAGATGGTTCACAGAGGAGCTCAGGAGATAGATAGGGCCACACAGTACCAACACACCTGGTATAATTAGTGGTCGGGACAGGTGTGACCCAGAGAGACTCCCTTAATCAGTACTACTTAAAGGTCTACTGTTTACATCACCTGCGTGAAGGTCAATACGCCAGGTACAAGTGTGTCATCCACCCTACCTAACACCACCACTATCACTACCACCATACACCACCACTATCACTACCACCATTACAATCATTTACCATAACTGGGTTAGGTTAGATAAAGTTAGATTGGGTTACATTAAATTAAATCGGTTAGGTTAGATGAGATTGGGTTGGGTTAGGTTAGGTTAGGTCCTCCATTAAGCAAGCAATGTGTAGCACTCAACTCTCTGGCCGCCAAGGTGTAGAGGTGACAAGGCATGCCAGGTGAGTCGGAAGATTACCTGTGCTCACCTGACCAAGCACACTTCCCCACCTTTCTTCACTGTTATCATACCTTACACGCCCACACACGCCCACGCAGCACTACACACCCACACTAAACACATACACACAGGTACATATACACCCATTTAACTTACACAAACAGGTACACATACACTCATTTAACACTTACACATACAGGTACACACACACCAAACACTTATACCTACCTAACACACACAAGCTGGTGGCACTGTTTGGCACGGGCACAAGTTTGCATGGCGGCGAGTGCCAAATGTAGCAAAGCATGATTTTTACTGAGAAGATAACTTTGTAAGACCAGCCCCGTGTGACAACCTGCTGCTAGCTAAACGGGGCGGAGGGAGGGAGGGAGGAGGGAGGAGAGGAGGAAGGAGGGAGGGAGGGAGGGAGGAAGGAAAGTGGAGGGAAGGAAGGAAAGTGGAGGGAAGGAAGGAAAGTAGAGGGAGGGAGGGAGGGAGGGAAGAAAGACAGGGTGGAAGGAAGGTGGAAGGAGGCAGGGTGGGAGAGAGGTGGAGAGAGAAACAGGCATCCGAGTCGGTGGAAGAGAGTGGTGGGGAGAGGATGATGAGAGGGAGTGTGGAGAGGGAAAACTTATATTAGGTAGCGTACACCCACCAACCCACGTCCCCACCACCCACGCCCACACGCCCATCTTCAACGCTGCTCTTGTGTGTGTTCTGAGAAGCGACCGTCAATACTACACCTGCCTGTACGTACACACACAGCCTGATCCCCCCTCCCTCCCCCCTACCACGCCGAAAATAAACATCTCACTTAATACCTGGAGTGGAAAACATCACCAAGGAGGCAACATCACTGGAGACTGACTCACTCACACACACCTTCACTACTCCAGGTATAAATGACGCCATACACTCGAGAACAACACGGAGGAAAGAATATTGTATAAACGTCAATACTGGAGTTGGTGTTATCCATGACGTAAATAGTTAACCGAATCTTCGTCACTCCAGGTATTAATGACGTCAAACTACATAAAACACGTTAGTACTGGAGGCTGGTCATTACGTCAACAATTAAAACTGACAAAAATGGACTAAAAATAAATAAATAAAATAAATCCAGTTTTTATTAGTTGTACGGTGGACCTCCTCACCTCAACACGCCTCAGTTACGTAACCTCTCCTCCACGGTCTAAAACATCCTCCAGAGTATGAGAAAATCAGTGGTGTGTGCATGTATGTCGGGGTTGGTATGTATGTATGTATGTATGTATGGGTTGGTGTGTATGTATTAGTATTTATCTCCAGGTATTAAGCGTAGTCATACCTATATCAAGGCTGGTGTGTGTGTGTCGGGTAGTTCTCATGCATCTGGGAGCTGAAGTGCCACATTGTTACTCCTGATCGATCGCGCAGTTGCCATATCGCCACCACCAACAAAATTTAGGGAAGGGTAGGGGGGAGAGGAAAGGGGTGGGGAAAGGGAGGGGAAGAGGTCTGGTGATGGTGGAGGTGGTCACTCAGAGGCTGGATAGTTGGTCGAGAGGTGAGGAGGGAGAGGTGGTGAGGTGGGAGGAGGAAGACAGGGAGGGGGTGTGGGAACTCTAACATACCTGAGTTACCGTACCATATTGATGTTATTAACTAGTTGTGAAGGGGGAGAGGAGGAGGGTGGGGGGGGTTATTACTAACATACATACATTCATACAGATTAATACACACAGCTCGACGCAAAGGTCAACACATCCTGGCGTCAACAGGGCCGTGACGCCTAGGATAGCCTCCCTACCCCTCCCTCCACCGTGTTGTTCTCTTCCTCCCAAACACGCGCCACCACCAACTACGCCACGCGGTGAGACAGTTTATATATATATATATATATATATATATATATATATATATATATATATATATATATATATATATATATATATACACACACGTCTCAGGAACTTAAAAGGTCACTTGAAAATGTCGGTTTAAACTACTGTTATGAATTTCCTGTTATTTGCATATACTGAGAGAGAGATCACACACACACACACATATTATCAACGCTATCACCCCCACCTTATCAGTCATTATCACACGCACACACACTACAGTTTCACAGCAACAACCTCGCAATTAACCCTAACCTTAATATACTAATCGCCACACAGGCCAGGTTAGGTTAATGAGGTGGGCAAGTTAACTGTTGATAATTAGAGTTGAGATAGTTAGGGTAAGGTTAGGGACAGGTTAGGTCAATACAGGTTAAAGTTAGGTAAGGTTAATATTAGGTCAAGTAAGGTGAAGTTAAATAGGTCTGGTTAGATTAGGTTAAGTAAGGTTAGCAATAATCTAAAACAAAACACATACGAATTAAGTCAACTTTACGAGTATTCTGTTGAGGGGAGAGGGGGCTACCTTTACTCTGGACACCTTGACTTACCTGTTAATTATTAAGATAGTAAAGGTTCCTCCATGTCCCTCCTTACCCCCAACACAAAGACCAGGGAGCAACACACAACATCAGGAGAGAGAGAGAGAGAGAGAGAGAGAGAGAGAGAGAGAGAGAGTTACTGAGTCCATAATAAGGCTATACTGTACTGTGTTTTGAGTAAGGAACATCACACACACACACACACACGGAGAAAGAGACAGACACAGGGATGGAATGCACAACCTTTTCTAACCCCTCCCTCCTCTCAGTATCCGGACGCTGTGAGCAAATAAAACACAACAAGGCGGTGACTAACTCAGACTCTATTACTGGAGGTATTTAGATATTTATTGATACGTCCCCACACACACATACTGTACAACCACAATCTATGTATCACAACACATGATGCTTGTTGATACGTGTCCATATAAAACAAGAGATACATTCGTGCTGATACATCCACACACACAATCACAACACATCACAACAAGATACATAACAAATACCGCCACACACACACACACTGAAGGTGACTCATAGCTGCACCTGTATTTCATAAAAACAACAAGTAAACCTCCCAGTGGCCAGTCGGAAACATTCCAAGGATATAACCTGACGACACCACCCATTTACCACACAACACCAGACAGACAGACGCAGGGACATGGTCTTTCCGTTTTATTCGTTGAGTCCTGCCACAGTTGAGTACAAGATGGACTCGACGTTTCACTCGTGAGTCCTCCCAGAGCCGAGTACAAGTTACAGACATGACACTCAAATACCAACGAGCTGTAGCCACATATTATAAGGTGACGTTAAGCAAGAGAGTTTAGATAAGGATAATAAATCAGGGATGCAGTAGTGTCAGGGTCCAAGGCGAGACTGTACCAGTGTACCTGATCCCCAACCTTGCCTCACTTAACCTAACCTTGCCTCACTTAACCTAACCTTGCCTCACTTAACCTAACCTTATCTCAACCTTACCTCACTTAACCTAACCTTGCCTCACTTAACCTAACCTTATCTTATTAACCTCACCTATGGGAGATACAGACTATAGCATCAGTAGTGGCGTAGGAGTATAATAGTGCACAAGAACACTGGGTTAATATGTACAGTACTCCCTATAAGGGTGGGGAGGAGTTGAAGAAAGTACATTAATAAAATATTCAGATTATAACAATTACCCCCGCCCCATTGGTACCAAGTCTCTCGGATCGAGGTAAGGTGAGGGGTCGTGTGTGGTCTCTGTTGACATGACATAATGAGGGGTAAAAGGTGAAGCAACTCGTCTTTCAATGCGCATTACTCACCGCCTTTGTTTGTAACGTAGACTCACCTGGGCTTACATGGAGGTACTGATCTCATTAATTTACCTCGTATATAAAAATTGATACTGTGTTGTTCTGGTCACTAAACACTGATTGTGGATGAAGAAGCATGTTTTTCCTCTGGCCAATCAGCTGATCAAACCAAAACAAACCGGAATAGCCAGGTAGTTCCCTCCAGTCACGTCACCTTGAGACAGTCGAGGAGGTTTAATCAACAGCTGGTGCTCGGTCTGTACACTAAGACGGTAACTAACATGCCAGCTGATACTGAGCCAAAGAAAGATGGTAACTTGGCCCAGGGAAGAGAGACTAGATAATGTAAACAAAGGAACAGCTGGGAGGTGGTGGAGACAACTACACGCGCCACACGGGAAAAAACCGTAATGGTCGAATTGTTTTTACAGACCAAGACAAATGTCGGTTCAGTCCTTGATGAAACACACAGTACCAATATGCCAGACGTAACCCTGTATACAGTACGTTACCCCGGGCATGATGAGGGCAGTGTAGACGAACAGCAGCAGCGGCGGCGGCGGTGACTAACGGAGGTAGAGGAAACAGAGCACAGCACCACCTGCGGCACCACCAAGCCTGACGACGGAGGGTGATGCAATAACACCACCACCACCAGGAATGACGACGAAGAAGGGATGATGTAACACCACCTCCTCCAGAAGCAGGCACAAGACTCTACACTATCAACAGTGACAATGACAGAGGCGCTGATGCAACACACACACACAAGGTTGTCCACTCTGTTGCCTGCACCTCCGCATTCCCTCTTTTTCCTTCCAGCTTCTTCCTTTCTCCCACCTTCTTCTTCTCCCTCTCCTCCTTCTCTCCCCTCTACCGTCCCTCACTACACCTCCCCATTAAGCTACGACTTGTTAGCACATCAGAACAAACACAAAATATGAACATTTATCTCCGCAAGGGAAGACTGTACCACACACACACACGGACGGACGGACGGACGGACGGACACGCTCGCGCACACGGACGCGCGCACACACGTTCAAAAGGTATTTTCAAGTGCCATGTAAATAGCCCAGCGAACCTTAACATCAAGTACTATACAAAAAACATCCAAAATGGAGTCGAAATTATCATGAGACTTGACCATTGCGTATTTTCTTCCTTTGAGAGACACACTGGACAGCACTCGGGCTAGATGCCAACTCACTAGGTCCCATCCCTTATACAACACTATGTTCTTGACCTTTGATCTACCTGACCTCTCACAACACACTAGGTGAAGGTGACAAGTGATGATGAACAAACCCGTTAAGTATGCTCACTGTAATGGTGTCGTATGATAGTGAAACGGTGACACACACACAGGAGCCACACCCAACCCAAACCCTTGATTTAAGTATGGTGATGGTGGAGAAGGTAATACACATAGGCAGCGGGGCACTACACAACCTTGGCACTGCTACACACACACTGCCGGGCTATCTGGTGGTAACGGTTCAGAGCCCCCAAACCACCTGTCCACGATCGAAGTCAAAGTGAAATGAGTTGGTGAGGGGAAGGGGGTAAATCAGGGGAGGATAAGTAGGGGATAGGAGGGAGGGAAGGACAGGGAGAAGGAAGGAGGGGGTGGAGGGAAGGAGGCAGTCAGTTATGGTAAGGTTGGATGAGGATGAGGAAGAGAGAGGAGGAGAGAGGAAGAGGTAAAGGGGGAAGGAGGGAGAGACGGAAGGGGGGGGGGGAGGGGAAAGAGAAAGGAAGGAAGGAAGAGGAGACAAGGGTGTATAAAACCAGTCACAACCATTCCTAAATTTACATTCTTGTGAAAAAAGACGTTTGCTGAGTAGTATTCTGGAGGGACGGGGATGTTACCTACCTGTGTAGACTGAGAAGACCAAATAGGGCCCCCAGTCTTGGTAGGTTAGGTTAGGTTGGTGTCTTTAATACCGGGGCCACTTATTTACAACCGACACACACACATTGTCTCTCTCTCTCTCTCAAACTTGTTAACACACTCCACACAACGCACTAGCTATGTAAAAACCCTCTCTAACTTCTAAGACATTAACACACACTCCACCCAATACATTACAGAACACTCTCTCTCCTGCTCCTTAAAACACACTCACATGTACAGTTAAGGCAGAAAATAACCTACCAACACCACCTCCAGCACACTTACAACAAGCGTAGAGGTCAAAGAGTGGTAGTGGGGATGATGGTGCTCTTCGTGCGAGACGAGATGGTGTGGTGTGGTGGTAGACGGGGAAACACGTGGACACCTTCACCGATTAATGTACACACACACACACACATAAACTCACAGATAGAGGAAGAGAGGTCGACACATAACGAACACACAAATCGATACCGAAAAACGAACACATAGGCAGATCGACACCCAAACACGAAAACACACAGACAGATCGACACCCGATAACACAGACAGAGCAACTGTGGACATAAACTCGGGTAGGAAGGACGACAGACGGACAGACAGGATGTATATAATGAATTGGCAACTCAAGGCAGCAACACCAGCCAGCCCACACAGGACACCTGCAGACTGCGCCAGGTGAGCGACCTCTAATGAATACGCTCACTTCACCTCTGCATAGGTCGCCGCCAGTCACCGAGATTTACCTGCAACTTAATTGTGTCCCCAGGGTGGTGTTGGTGTCCCCAGGGTGATGTTGGTGTCCCCAGGGTGGTGTTGGTGTCCCCAGGGTGGTGTTGGTGTCCCCAGGGTGGTGTTGGTGTCCCCAGGGTGGTGTTGGTGTCCCCAGGGTGGTGTTGGTGTCCCCAGGGTGGTGTTGGTGTCCCCAGGGTGGTGTTGGTGTCCCCAGGGTGGTGTTGGTGTCCCCAGGGTGGTGTTGGTGTCCCCAGGGTGGTGTTGGTGTTTTTAAGCTTAGATATGACAAGTTCAATAGTTTATATTCATTTTCCTTCATGAATAGAACTTTATAGTAGAGATCTTTCGAGAATTGACGCCCAGCTGGAGATGTGAGTCAGGGGAGGAGGTGGTTCTTTCAGGCACTCCTACGGTGTGTTGTAGGTCACCCCCTCCCCCTCCTGATCAACCAGCGGCAGTGTGAGGACAAGGAGGAGGAGGAGGGAAGTAATCCGTCTTAGCTCACGGGGAAGGGGGAAGGAGGATTACTTACACCACAGATACAGAAAAAAATATTAACTATGAAGACTGGTGAAAGACATTACGACGCAGACCAAGTTAATCCCCCTCCTCCCTCCCTCTCTCATCTCCTCCTCTAGTGATGCCTACCCCCCCCCCTCGCCTCCTCTCCCCCCTTCTCTACTCAGGGACTTAACGGACCCTCACCTGCGCTGTCACCTCACACTACCCACCTCCCCCTGTTAGACTTGCTGCTAACATGCCTCTCACAGTAACACCAAGACAAGAAGTATTTTTTGTTACTTTTTTTCCCTCTTCCTCGACCACAGTTATAAAGCACGTCTGGCTGTGGGGAGTAAGAGTTATGCTGTAAGGGTGTTTTATACTCTTGTGTTTATGTGTGCGTGTGTGTTTTGTCCTCCACACACACACACCACCACCACACACACACACACATCTCAACACCAGAAGCACCCCCCCACACACACAAACACTAACATGCCGTCAAGGATCACATTAAGGCAATCTGTGTCTCCCACCAGTCGCTCTCACCAGAACGTTTTGCCTGAAATAAATGTTGTAATCGAGTCATATTTCTGTCTGGCGTCGAATGAGTGGGGGTGAGTATTTAAATGAGTGGGGTGTGTTTGAGTGGAATGAGTGAATGGAGCAAGTGCTTGAGTGGTGGGAGTTGAATGAGTGGGACGAGTGTTTGAGTGGGGTGAGGGAGTGAAATGAGTGAATGGAGCAAGTGCTTGAGTGGTGGAAGTGGAATGAGCGGGACGAGTGTTTGAGGGGTGAGGGAGAGGAATGAGTGAATGGGGCGGGGCGAGTTTAAGTGGGGTGAGTGGAATGAGTGGGACGAGGGTGTGAATGGGGTGTTATTCTGTTTATAGTCAACGGATAAGGGGTCAAATCTACTGTTTACTCTCATCTGTTTATAGTCAACGGATAAGGGGTCTAATCAGCTGTTTCCTACCTTCCTAGACGGATCAAGGCCGGAGAACTGGTCACTGGTGGACGGCTGAGTCAACCTGGCTGGCTGTCTCTCTCTACCTTCCCTCCATTCAATAATAAAATGGTTCCCGCCTACAGCACCTACCTCACCTAACCAATGGCCAAGAGTCAACTGACACACACACACACACACTTCCCCATATTGACATACAACACCTTCAATAACCAACAATAATAATAATGTAAAAATAACAATAATGTAATAACAACACCAACAGCCAAAACACTAATATATAAGGTAATCGCAGGTATGTGGTGCGTAAGATAAGGTGTTGTGCCAGCGGAAAGGTTAGGTTAAGGGGGGGGGGGTGTACTGACCTTGGGTTTGTGAGTCATGGCTCGTCCTTGTGGTGTGGGTGCCTCCAGGAGCGTGGTGCAGACCCAGCTCATTACACCCGCATGTGTGTCCTCACTTAATTCGCCCACCTACAAGAGTACAAGAAACAAACACACATTATTATTATTATCACTTACGGTGTTGGTCATATTCTATTCTTTTACAATCAAACAAACAAGCTCATCTCTACCTGTACTGTAATCTGTAACAAATACAGTAAAGTAAAAATCATACAGCATAATTCAGTATGTACAGTAGTCACACAAACTCATAGTTAAGTGAATATAAATCCTTAATACACAGTTGTCTATAAAATTATCCCCCCATCAAAACAAAAACAAATTAGAATTAACACTCGAGATGGCCTGTGGGTGAACCGGTATTACGGTTTAAATTCGAAAATAAATCAATAACCACGTGAGAACTACAGCCATGTCTCCCTCACTATACCCAACAATCTTATTTCTACTGACCACACAGGTAAACATGACACACTAAACAATTATCTCGGTAAGTTAATATAAATATGTAGACACACAATGATACAAGTCTTACATAATGATAGCAGTGGGCACACGTATTACACTACAGCCCTACCAATGAGGGAAGGGAGATACGTGGGCAGCCAGCCAATAAGGAAAGACCATATGGGCAGTCAGCCAATAAAGACGAAGCACATGGGCAATCGGCCAATACAGTGGGGCACGTGGTTATCCGTATTTATTACATATACATAAATTACCCACATAAAACAAACAAACAAACATATCTTCAGTTATAAATAGATCAAGTACACACACACTCGGTAATACCAATACTGTAGTTGTAAAATTTCATTCACAGCTAACTAATACAGTACTTACAGTACTGTACAGTACAGTGGTCCCGTCCCGTGTGGATGAGGCAGCTGGGGGTGGTGGATAACTGCCCTCCCACCCTCCGTGTGTATGGATGACTCATAATCACCCGCCGTGCACCCAATGAACTCCGGGTATGATAAAATAATATAATATTACTGGTAAATATTATATCACAAATAATAATGAATGGGAAAATAATATAAACATAAGAACATAAGAATGGAGGAAACTGCAGCGGGCCTATTGGCCCATACTGGGCAGTCCCGTTTACACCCAACCCCTATTGTTCATATAAGCATCCAACCTATGTTTGAAGCTATTCAGCGTATTCGAGTTAATGATGATATTTGGTAACTTGTTCCATTCATCCACTACTCTGTTTCCAAACCAGTGTTTACCTATTTCACGCCTAAATCTAAATTTGTCTAATTTAAAACCATTGTTACGAGTTCGCTCCTGGTTGGATAGTTTGAGTACCTTTGTAATGTCCCTTTGTTTAGCCCTGCCTTCCACTTATATCAGGTCGCCCCTCGCTCTACGTCTCTCGAGGGAGTGCAAATTAAGATGCTTTAACCTGTCTCTATACTCAAGGTTCCTAATGCCCGGGATTAGTCTTGTCATTCTACTCTGAATTCTTTCCAAGGATTCTATATCCATTCTGTAATACGGTGACCAGAACTGAACTGCGTAATCCAGGTGTGGTCTCACAAGAGCAAGATACAGTTTTAGGATGACCTCGCTAGTCTTGTAACTAACACTCCTTTGTATGAACCCAAGTACTTTATTAGCCTTGTTACGAGCAAAAACACATTGTTTACTTGGCTTAAGGTTCCTACTTATCATTACTCCTAAATCTCTCTCGCAGTCGGATTTCTCTATGGCATCGTTGTTCATCTGGTATCTGGTTTCCCTGTTTACATCTCCTATACTAAGTACTTTACATTTGTCCACGTTGAATTTCATCTGCCATTTTTCAGACCATTCGAAAAATTTGTTTAGATCTTCCTGTAGTTTTGTGGAGTCCTCGTCAGATTTAATAACACGTCCTATTTTAGTGTCATCAGCAGATTTGCTTATGTTGCTGTCTATGCCGATATCTATGTCGTTTATGTATATAATAAATAATAATGGTCCAAGTACTGAGCCTTGGGGAACTCCACTTGTGACGTTGTTCCAATGGGACTTAGTGCCATTAATGCTCACTCGCTGTTTCCTGTCCTGTAACCACGCCCTAATCCATTTAAGGATATTACCTTTGATGCCATGTGCTTCTACCTTTCTAATTAGTCTTTCGTGGGGGACTCTGTCGAAGGCCTTGCTAAAGTCGAGATATACCACATCATAATTGTGCCCCTCATTCTACAGTACAGCCAACAGACAAGATATATTACTTATTAACACCAATAAATAAATAAATTTAATAACAGGTTACATAGGCCCCACGTGTTGGTCATCTGCATATACCTATTTCCACACACCGACTTCTCCCTCATCTCACCACCCTGTCACCACTACACCACCATCTCCCCCACCCCTCTCTCACCACCCCGTCACCATCGCTCTCTAAAATCCTAATAAGTTCTCTAATAATAAAAAAGTAACTGAAATGAATACAATAAAAAACAAATAATAATAACACAAACACAACTACTGGTCAATGTGACCACAACAATGACTGGTGTAATATACAATGGTGTAATTCTGAACCGGCCAATACCAGTAAAACTACTACCTCCATGTTACAGCCTCGCTTGCTACTCCACAACTGATCAGTTTTAACTATTATGAACTATATACCAAGTGGATGGCGGCCGTCAGTCAACACAAGATCTATTATAGCGGGTAACGACGCGTTTCTAAATACAAGTATAGATAAAGGGACTTGTACTACGCCTTAATTTAACAAAGGACCACACCTGCACACCAACCAAACTGAATCATTAGTTAGATTTGGTTGGTTCATTACAGACAAGGCATCTAGCTGCCGGACGCTCAGTAGCCGGATAACTCACCAACAGACAGACAGACACTTATCTACATCCTCCCTGTTGACATTATTCTGAGGGCATCTTCCAAGGTCACATGAATGTTCTTTTATAAGAACATAAGGAGTCTGCAATAGGCCGGTTGGCCTGTGCATGGCGGCTCCTGTCGAGTTACTACCACTCTCCACTGTTTAATCTCTTACTCTATCTCACACAATTTGAAGCCATATCCAAGAGGTTCAAATCTTACATGTTATTGTTTTGGGAACCTGTGTGTATAACTGTATTGACGTTTCTAATTTGTCTAGGTGTTGGACACACATTCCAAAACCATCATTGTACCAAGTTCGAACCTCTAACATAACCCAGTAAAAATAGCATATACAAAAACTGGCTCTACAATTCTTTAAAAATTACACAAGAAACGGTAAAAGAAAAACAATGTCAAACATACAACACCATTTCAAACAATTAATCCCTTTTACAAGTTATATGTAGGCAGCAATGGATTTAACACCTTAACATTTTATAAGCTTCCTTTTTTTTTTACAATGTCCAGATACTGTTTCCATTTCTACCAGCTTTAATATACTGTACTAACATCCTAAGTCAACTGCAGAAGGTACAGTATGTGGTCCAGCAGCATTAGAGCCAACACACACACTCTCTTGGATCCTCTCCACGGGACGAAATATTATGTAAACAAGAATTAGCGAGACAGTAAACACAAATGATGTTGGCAAAATTCAAGAGCAAGGGTTAATGCGTCGACGTGACCATCGCTGACACACACATACTGAGACTCATGTGTTAAGTCTCCAGTCAGGTTTCTGCCAAGACACTGATACACTGTAATGAATTATACTTATGGGACTTACTGTATTGTACTTAAATAAACCAAGAATACATTATACAGTAAATATCCCATGAATACAGTAGGGTATACACCAGATTAATATCCCAGAGAAAATACAGTACAGTTTTCACTAAACATCCCAAGGAGAAAATATATTATACTGTACCGTGCACTAAATATACCAAGAATACAATACAGTACAGTACAGTATACACTAAATATCCCAAGAATACAGCATACTGTACACTAAATATCCCAAGCAGAAAATACATTATGCATTTCATTACTGTACACTAACAAAGGTGACAAAACTGATAATACTGAACAGCATTGAAGATGTCAGGTCCAACCTTGGAATAAACACTGCAACAATCAAATTATCAACTATAAAACCCCACAGTGGGATTGGGTAAGTTTACTATTTCCGTGAAGCTTGTACAGTATACAGGTGGATCACGTCTCCAGCAGAACAACGGCTGCAACAGTTTGTGATGACGAATTGAACCTTCATTTTTTAATTGCCAACTAAACTTTACCTTCTTTTGACATGTTTTAAGCAACCAACACAAGTGCTAGAAGATGGTTTATTGCGGAGTTAGCAAGACTTGGCGACCAATCAATTTATAAATATTACTACAGATGTTACAATAGTGCAGTGTCTTACTCCTTAGTGGAGAGGAACTGTCAGCAGTTTTTAACATTACTAAGATTAGTTAAATATGTATAATTAAACACTGTAAATTAATCCTAAATGTAAAGTCAACAAAAGCTATCACATGGGCTGAAATGTTGTCTCTGCTTATCACGAAGTGCAAAAGGATGCACCTAGGCCGCATTAATTGAAACCAAATGTGAAAAAGACCTGGGTGTGTATGTCGACAATAGACTTAAGTTCTCGGGCCATTGTGAGAAGAAGGTAAATCAGGCAACGAAACTAGTAGGTCTTACAAGAAGGTTGCTTAGATATCTGGATGGTCCGTCGCTCGTCACGATCTTCAAGAGTGAGGTGCTTCCCCGTCTCGTCCCCGAGGTATGCTAGATATTGTCAATTGATTGAAAATGTCCAAAGGAGGGCCATCAGACTGCAGCCTGCTCTATGGAACCTCAGTTACCCAGAGAGATTGGAGTGCCTGCAATTACCTAGCTTGTACTACAGATGGGCGAGGGGTGACCTAATCAAAGTGTATAAACATCTCTGGGGGCACTACTCGGTCGAATGTACATACCTGGAGCTGGCGCACATCCGCCCCACAAGGGGTCACAGCTCAAGGTTGAAGAAGCCACAAGACCAGAAAACTGTGAGGGCAAATTCTTTGGGGAGCGAAAATTGTGAACTCTAAGGAAACAATCTGCTAGAGAGCATTGTGACGGCACCGAGTGAGAGCTCATTCAAGGCCAGACTTGACCAACACTGGAGCAGGTTCTGATATACAGTATTCAGGGGCCAGTGCATGCCCAGTATCTGTCAACAGCCCGTTTCAGAGACGTGACTGACCACCGTAGCGGCTAACGAGCCAATCAGTGGTGAAGAGGATAAAAGTAAAAACACTTCACTTGCCTACCGTACCTATCCACATAAAATTCAACCCCTTGTGTAAACGGGAACCTAATAGTTAAACTTTATTCCTACAGATTTTTAGGTTCCCATTACTGCATGTCCTAAAAATTCTGTAAAAATCATTTAGGGTTCTCGGATAAAAAAAATAACTCTGCACAGTATATCCAAACAGTTACACCAAAGTCTAAGTACAAATTGATATCTGGGATAATAAGAATTTAAAATCTCCTCTAAAACATCAAGCATTAACCCCTTCCGTACAGGATCTCACCAAGAGCTGAATGATCGACTGGCATTAATCAAATCAAATATTAAAAGTGTTGTCCCCGTAGTGAAGGGGTTAAGTTTTATTCAAGCTGTATGTCTTCCCAATCCAACACTTTATCTGGGTTTTCACTTAAAGTTTATTAGGTAAAGACCCTAAGAGTATTTGAAGAGGGTGTGTAGAGGTTGTAGGATATACGGTACTGTATTGTTTATGTCATTAAATAAAAGGTATAAACTACAGCAACTCCATAGTTACAAAACAGACAAGTTTCTTCAGGGTTTAACTACAGTACAGCCACTCCTCGACTTACGACCACCCGGACATAAGACCGCCACAGTCGTACCAAAATTTTTTCAAATTACATATTTTTGAATCCCGACGTCAGTGATTGTGCTGTGTACTGACAATATTTTCGTTTGTAATTCCCTTTAAAATGGCTGGCAAGCTTAAAAGTGAGAGTTATTTTCGCATTTTCGATTTACAACCTGGATTTGGGTCCCTAACCCCTCCGTATGTCGAGGAGTGGCTGTATATAAATACAATTCTAAACGTATTGTAGAGACAATATTTTGTGAGTGTGTGTGTGCGTGTGTGTGTGTTTGCTGGTCACAGGTAATAGTGTGTGACAATTATGGTAAATTCCCAGAAACAGTCAAGGCAAAGAGACCATGGCCTACTTGCCATTTCCTAGGTAAATCCAGTCAGCAGTAGACAAGGCATATTTATCATTTCCTGATTAAATCCAATTAGCCATGTTTTCTTTGCTCACCCACTATATTTGGGTTCTATACATCAACACAAATGTTTCAGTGAAAACCCCGAACAAGCCAATTCATTATCCAGTCCACACATTTACCCTCTTTATTAAACTGTGCCAATCGAAAATCAAGTTTAAAATGTATATTTTTTTTCTGATATTCTTAACACTTTCCACACCCTTTCTCACTAAGGGGTTGGAACATAAAGAGATAACTGGATAAAGGGCTGATTGCTGTTACTTTAGAATTCTGTACAAGTCATGTTTTGTTAACAAAGTAGCTCTTGGCTGTGATATTGTAGCTACATTGCCGACAGGCGGTGTCCGTGATACTGCTTTCTTACAGAATAAAATCCATTTTATTCAGCATCTTGCATTACAATGAGGAGTCTTTTGGTGAGTGAAACTTTCTTTAAACTAACCTAGTGGCCACACAGTCTGTGGGATTCATTCTCTTAATGCAGTACTGTAAATTAGTGTAGAAGTAACACACGAGAACTTTCTAGAATATTTCAAGTGACTTTCCTCTTTACTGTACTCATCATCATCAACATTTTATAGCCATTTTCCCCACATGTGTGGGTTAGCCTCAATTACCTGATGGCAGCTGTTGGTAAAAGCAGCCCAGACCAGGGGATGGGCACAGCTCTGGTGACCCGGCTGCCATCGATATACTTAAGCAAAGTTTTATGGCAGGATGCTCTTCTTAATACCAGCCGAGTGATATTTTTTTCTTCCATTAATTAAACATTATACAGTACAGGGGGTCCCTGGGTTATGAACGGGTTCCGTTCCTGAGGACGTTCTTAAGTCGGATTTGTACGCAAGTTGGAACACATGCTATATGCATACAATACTTACAGAAGGTTTAAAATCCCATTACATCATAGCTTAAGTTTTTATATACATCTACAATCACTTATTTTAAGACAATAGAAATAGAATAACAAAATTCAGTAAATGAAAGTAAAAATTAAGTCATCAGGTAAATAAAATACAGAACTGTAAATTTCAAGTTTAACCCCATTCGTATTGGAGGGCGTTCGTAAGTCGGGGACCCCCTGTACTGGCAGCTGTTATGGGTAAGTAAATTATTGCCAACACCTAGCTAATTGAAATACACAGATGCTAAAATTGGGGTTTCTTGCTTAAGGTGACATTAATTACCTGTGGATTAAAAACCTAAATAAAAAAAATTAAATAAAAATTGACCCACTAACCTAACACTTATGGATACAGTACAGTTTATGTCCGTTAGTGCACAACACAAAAAGATGAGTCAGCAGAGTACAGTAGAGGCTCAAGGTATATAAATATGGTTCAACACATAGGAGAAAATGTGTCCATAATTCCTATAACATATTGTAAGGAAATTAAATCATGATTACCACAGTGACCCCAAAATTAAAATATGTTCCATCTTATACATTGACGACCAGAAACAAACTCTCGCCTTCTGCCACAGCATCACTACAGGTTGTCAATTTCAGACCTTGGAAAAACTAAATAAATTGGGTAAAAAAAAAAATAATAATGATAATTTTTAGCCGTTATATCCCTGACATGTAATTCCAGTAACAGTAAGAATATATATTACAATAATGTATTAATGTATTTACCTGCAAAATTATTTAGAATTACAGAATTGCTCAAACAGTTATGTATCAATTCCACTGCACCTTATGTTTTAAAAATTTACGTTTTCCTTTATATTTTATAATTTTCTCGAACATGATGTATAAAAAACGTGCGTAGTTTAATTAGAGGAGTAAAACATAATAATGGTTGGCAACAGAAAAGATGAGAGAAATGGCGAGAATGTGAGAGTACTAATGGAGACCCAGACCCACCCAGTCCAGCCTCACCATACAAACATACCTTTACTACCTTCACCTTCCTCTCCGCTCACACTTATATCTTCAGGGTGACAGAAAGATGGAGAAGGCAGTAACGGAGACCAAACAGCCACAGCATACGGTAGTAACACCACTATTCCACCACAACACGCAACACCACCACCACACCAGCAGGTCCCCAAACACCACACTCAACTTTTTCCAAACTCACCCCAATGTAAGCGTTGACAGTTGACTATCACTCGCCGCTATACGTGTACAGGATAATTATACACTATTTAGAATTATATTTGGCGACTATAGGCCAGAGGGAAGTGTATAAAAGGCCAGAGATGAGCTAAGGACACCGGTATAAGACACCAACGTGGGTCTCACTCACCAGGAACGTGTCCCGCTAACAGGACAAAAAACCCGCGAACCTCCGCCAAACAAACTAGTTCTCTAATGTTTTTCCCTCACATAACCCCCATAATCCTTAACCCACGCCCATAACCTCCCCATTTACCTTTACACATGCATTAAAATATATTAAAATCATCATATAGATTCCAGTACTCAATTTACGGATAATGAATCATGACTTGCTGGTAGAGGATATCAGCTGATTGGCGTAACAATAGCAGACGACAACATGTAACAATTGGGCGGGAATGTACATATTGTTTGAAATATTAATAACACACTAAATAAAATCATCCAACGAATTATAATCATCTATTATTTCTATAATTATGAACAGATTTACTGGCTATGAGGAATACGACTCCCTGTTATAGGTTGCAAAATTTATACATGAAGACTTGTATTAGAGAAAACGGGTTTGTTGCCAGATTCAAGCACAAACTTTCTCCTTTCGGTATAATTAAATTTGGGAGGACTTTACTTTATTCAACTTTATATTTATTTATTATCAGTCTTAACCATAACGGGAGACCTAGTTCGTAATTTTGTGCCTTGGTTGATACAGTTGAGCTTTATTAGTAATAGTGGGGCCTGATTGCACTATGGGGTCTGGTTAGCCTTATGGGGCCTGGTCAGCAATTTATACTATAAAAGTATTAAATTGTCTTACCAAAAGTATCAGCAAAGATAACATCTACCCATTTGTTCATTTTAACATCATATTGAGAAAAATCTTACCTGTGTTCTGACTGGATTAAAGTGGATAATAATTTCTACTGCTTCACATGATCACATTCAGGAGGTTCCACCATTTACCTCATAGTGGTAAACACTTCTTCACAGTTATAGCATAAAGATCCCAGTACAGTACAATACTTGAATTTAATTTGTGATACCAACTGCAAGAGATTGTACAACATGAATAGCTGCCACCTAGTAACCAAAATGAACGCAAGTAAACCTGGATATTAACCATAAATGATGAAGATGATAATGATGGTGATTTTGGATATGCAGTATTTCAAGGACCATATTTTTGTTCTACTTACTCCTCTATTAATGCTTCACCTAAAACTTAATTATATTCTATCTCTTCCTGCTGTCTAACTTTTCTTTTTTCCAAAAACCATATTTACTCCTTTTCACTCCTGTGTGGGATGGATCACAAGATACAAGGAGACTAAAACCTTAAAAGACAGAGATGGAAAAATGCAAAGAATGACGCAAGATATAAACCGATAGGGAAGAGCCGAGACAACAAGTAGAAATAATCACACATATTTACAGACATCTTCAACTTCTGTTCTCTCCTGATGAAGCAACTTTCCTTCTATGCGCACACTGCTGACAACTGCTTACCTGTAACACCCATCAGCAAGTGTCTCCAATGTTACAATTACCTCTCCGGTGGGTACAGGTAAGGAGGATCTTTCCCAAGGATAATGTTGAGGTTGAAACTGGTTGTGTCACCCAATTTAATATTTTTAATAAAGGTATACATAAAGGTGAATGGAAGATTGACCCTCAAGTTCCTAACTCCCATTTTATAACCAAAGCTGGACTGAGAGACATGTTTTAGGCAATAAGGTACAGTAAGTGCATGGGCTCAGAGCCTTTATAAATCTCCAAATTAAGTTTGGATTAATTAAACTGTTTGGACCATTTCAATGCAGTGTTTCACTTTCCTCCTGTGATCAGAGCCCTAATACTGTATAAGGGTCTTTACAGAAACAGGAGTTGTCCTTTATGCAGAAGGTGAATGAGGTCATACTGTACTGCCACAACAACAGTGCATCACCACAGACCTTTGTTTGGCTGTAACCTGGGATAACAACAATAACTTTTAGCCCTAACAGCACATATAGACAAGTGTGTTAAATTATCCTATACATTTAAACTTTGGAATTTCAAGTAAAAATATTCAAAATCTATTACTGTACTGTAGTACTGTACATTCTTGTGCTTTTAAAAAATCAGTAACACAACTTTTACACTTGAGTTCAATATAAAATAACAATATTTAACAAGCTTGTAGTAAGAAAATTGTACTTGACTTGCTGTACATTTCTTAATCAACAACAGCAAGCGGCAGTCTGAAACATTCCGATGTGGATCTCTTGTACAGTATGCTGGAGGTTCCAACTGTTATGAAAGATTCTGAGAGGCTTCAGCTCCTGTATCAGTCTGGCCGGTCATTGTCCCATGTTGTGCTGCAGGTTGTAAATTATCTACATTAACTGTTCTATCCACCTTCGACAGATCATCAAGACCATCCTGAAAAATGGAAACAAATATTATAAATCTTGCAAAATTCTGTACATTAAATAGGTTGGTAAACCATTTAAGTAATGCTGGACTTATAGTAACTACTGTATCTATTAATACCAGTAGTTAGAGATTAGCATTTAGTAAAGTAACAGTTGACTCTTAGAACAGATGTGAGAAGAGTGTTATCTTATGTGACACTACCAAACATGGCAGGTTTTCTCCAGGTACTACAGTTACCTCCTGTACCAACACTGGACAATAAAGGCCATGACAAAGTAACAGAGAACAGACCGACTGCCCGAACAGGTAGTAAGGTGATAAGTGGTGTAAATAAGAGATAAATAAATAATAAACAAAGATGGTACTGTACCATCTGGCTGAAGGAGGCCACAACCAGGTGGTGATGGTCAGGGTTAGTCTGGTGGTGTTGGGACGATTCAGGCGGCTCCAGCACCACCATCTGTTGTCCGCCGATCACTATCTCACTGCCAACAACCTGGTAACCTCCCCCTGGCAAGTTCATCTGACACCCCATGAAAGTTATTGTTATTATTATCATCATCATTATTATTATTATTATTATTATTATTATTATTATTATTATTATTATCATCATCATCATCATCATCATCATACTGGCAGTGATAATCATTCCTGAAAACACACATAAGAAATAAATCATATACTGTACTGTACTGTATATGATGACTACATTAACTAATTAAAAGTTTACACTGTATGAACCTTCAACAGGATTACTGAGTATGTGATTTTTACAAGAGGTATTCAAGAAAAGATGGATTAAGCTTTATGGTTTTGAAAAAGAAATATTGAATTATATATCAAGTGAAAGTCAAACCACTGTCATGTCACAACAACCCTACACAAAGCTTTACTATCAGACATTCCCATTAATGTTAAACTTTTGGATCACCTAATACACAATATTCACCATATGAAGAAAGGCCTACATACAACTTTTGAGTTAAGTTTTTAAGATGATACAAGAGATATACACAATAAGTTATCTAAACTCACAAGAGGCATCTCAAGTTCAAATCGAGGGTTCCCAGGACCATCTGCTGAGCCTTCTGTCTCGGTCATAATCTTGCCTCCCTGGGTGATGGTCAGAGGACCTCCACTGTGGATTATGTGCCCCTCATTGGTCAGTATCCCCAGGTGGTCGCTCTTCATAAAAGATGACGACTGCGACGATGTCATCACAATATCCCGTCCTTCACTAGTCACCATGGAAGAGTCGGACACTGTTGCCAGAGCGTCGCCTTTACTGTTCTGTATCTTCGGCTCCTGGATATTTTGGTCTCGTCTGTGAAGGATTTTTTCAGTGTTCCCTGAGGTGTTGTAACTTGTGGTGACGGTGGTGTAGTCGAGGGTCTTCTCCACGTGACTCTGGCTGGTGACGGTCTCTACGTACCTCAAGGCTCCGTCCTCGGTGTACTTCATGGGGATCTCTTCGTCGTAGGTGTTGTTTAAATGGTCACTCTGTAGGTTTTCTATGACCTCAATTTTAACATCAGAGTCTGCAGTGGAGTCTTCTTGCTTTAGTTGTTTAAGGCGACGCCACACAGTTGTTTTTGATACCTGTAATAAAATAAGTATCAAGCTTAACCCCTTCACTATGGAGACACAACTTTCAATAAATCATTTGGCTAATGTCAGATAGTTTTATTCAGCACAGAGAGGACCCAGTACATAATGGCTTAATACAGTCCTGTCGGAAGACTATACTAAATGACTGAAAGTTTTTGAGACAATACAGGACTTAGTACAAGCTTTATCAAATTATATTTCTGTATAATAATATTTAGAGTGAGGAACTAAGACGGTCCCTCTGGCCAATAAAGGCCATAACAAAGTAACAAGGAATAGGCCGATCACCGGAACAGTTAATATGCTGATAAATGGCGAAATGATAAATAAAATTAAATATCCAACATTGTGAGAGCAATTACCTTCACTGTACTGTACTGTATTTATAAAACTCTGGCACGTCAACCTAGAGGTCAAGAGACTGTACCTGGTATTTTTCAGAGGCTTGACTCTGTGACATGCCTCCCTCCTTACACGCTGCAATAGCCTGCTGGACTGACACCTCTGAGACTCGCCGAGGTCTCATGAGTCTGTTGATACATGATGCCGGCATCTTTCCTTCGCGCACTAACTGTTCTTTCAAGCGGAATAATGTCGTTTTGGGGATCTGAAAAGAACATCATTGTCATAAATGTTTTCTGGCCATGTTCCGCTCTTAAAAAATCTGAAAATGTGTAGGACTGGGATGAGATTGGAAAAAATTACCTGTACAACTTATCTTGCAACCCAGAGAATTTGTTTTTCTTTAAAGAGTACCAGTGCATCTTTCCCTACTGTGACATAAAGTGGTATCAGTCAAGAGCAAGAGACACCCCTTTACTTCCAGTGCCTGACCTTAGTTTCTTTTACAATGTGTGAGAGCGTACAGCCATTCAGTAGCATCTCTCGTGCCTGGTTGAGATCATCTGGGGAATAGTTGTAGGAGCGAGGCGTCTCCTCCCTCAGCACTCCCTCCCGCTGACACCTCCGCCATAACACTGACTTGGGTATGTTGTACTCCCGTGCTACCTTCATGTAACTTGACCCAGCTGGAATTTAAATGAGTTTGATCAGTGCACATAAGGTAAATGATATGAAGGTTGTTGGTGGGACAGAGTTTGATCAGCACACACACATATGGTTAATGGTGATCCTTAGAACATCAGTCATCCATCAAAGTACATTAGTATTATTTTCATAAGGCTAACTACAGAAGGTCGTACATACACACCTTTAACAGCCTGTTTTGCTGCTTCTAGAGTTTCACCGTCATAGTCCAAGTTTCGCTGCTGGACCGATACTCCCGCCAGTCTCGCATTAACAGAGAGCGTGGAGTGTGGGACGCCCCATCTCTCAGCGATCTCTCGTAGTGAGCCCACCCCAGAACGTACATCTTCTATTGCTCTCTGGAGATCCTCTGGTCTGGAGTGAGAATATAAGTATACTGTATGAACATTTGAACGACACTTAAGAGTCTAATTTAATAAAACTTACATTTATTAATCCTTGCGCTAAATGTGTTATCTGTGAATCTTTTTCCCAAGAATTGCCTTAAAAACTTTGTATAAACTATTATAAAGAATGTAATTCCATTGAAAAACACAATGAAACCCTTTTATCAATATTATGGAAGTGTAGCATAACAACTTATAGACTTATACAGTGCATATCTCCGTTCATTGATAATTATAGCAAGAAATACTTTCATTTTATTTTCCATCAACAATTCATCCCAAATATATGAAAAGTTATACAGTATGTTGACAAAGTTACGGAGAACAGGAACGCAGCTTGTTTTACCTAATGATTAAATTCCTTGACACTAAATGGGAGGGTTAAGTTAGATTGCATTAGGTTACATTATGATAGATTTGATTATGTTAGGATAAGTTAATTTAGGTTAGATTAGTTTACTTTACAATAGATTAGGTTAGGTTAACATTTGGGCATTTAATAATCAAGTGAAATAAGCTGAGGTTCCCAATCATCATCAAATCCTTTATATGAACTGACAATACAGTACAGTATATTACAGAGTTTGTTCTACCTGGATAACAATGACAAGCCTTGTTTACTTAAGAATATACACAAACATATTTCTGTACTCGGAGACAAGTTTTACCCTGGAAAATAAAGCATAATAAACTTACCCATATCTGGCAAATTTGTACATTACTTTTCTTCTCTTCTTGGCTGTCCAGTACTCTTGATCTTCCTGAGAGAGAGAGAGAGAGAGATACTTGAGAATATACCATCAAAACCTTTGCTGAAAATACACAGAACACCAACACATGTACTGTATATCATAAATAACCTATATATTTATGATACTGTACTGTGGGGCCACCAACAAGTGACTGACTCAGCCTGTATAAGAAAGACTATTATCAGTGAAGTAAGAGAGCGTACCTGCAGAGAGGTGGAGTCATCGGCCGACGTGTGTTCCTCCGTGGACCCGTCACCGTGGATGTAGTCGCCGCTAAACAACACCTCACCCATGGTCCCGTCCTCGCTGAGCTGGATGTTGGTAAAAGGTATTAAATCCTTAAATCCATTCTTTATTGGGAATTATGGACGAAACTGTTGACTGTTGACACAAACTAGAATGACACAGTGTAAAGGTCAGACACACTGAGAGAAGAATAGCTGCTAAGATAATAAAATACCCTGTGTTGCTTACAATCCTTCGGGAGTGTTTATGGTTATGTTTTGAAAAGTAAATCTGGAAATGGTGACAAGAGCTGTGTTAGTAAATCAAATATCCATGAACATATTAATAAATCGCATTGAAAATACAGCAATAGTGTTGAATATACCTGTACATCCTAATACAATATGCAATACATTATACCTGCCTTTACTATATGTGTAGGAGTGAGATCATCTACTGTAGACAGCTGGATGTCCTCTGGCTGGATCAGGACATGCTCAGTACTGTTGGCCACTTCATCTGTCTTCATATCCACACCTGATAAGTAGAGTATATAAAACAATAGCCTTTAACCCCTTGTGTACTGGGGCCCTTCTCTGCTGAATAAAACTATCTGGAGTTGGCCAAATAAAACTGTCTAGAGTAATCAAATAAAATCATCTGGACTTTGCCAAATAAAATATCAAAAGTGGCATCCCCATAGTGTAGGGGTTAAGCATGAAGTAATAAACAGGAAGAGTAGCTACAATAAGTCACAGCGACACACAAAACTCACCAGTTGCCTTAGCGTTGACTCTCTGTGCCTGCGACGGATTATCACGATGTTGGTGTTGAGTCGACAGTGAAGAGTTGGAGGTGACGGATAAATGGTCAGGCTCACCGGCCGTTACCTCCAGCTCTACCATCCCTTCACCCTCAAGACACATATCCTGAGACTCTGAAAAAAGTAAGATGATGTATGATCTATCTACCTACTTTCCTATCTATCTATTTTATTTACTCCCATTGGACTACTTTTGTTACCTCATGAACATTACTTTCCCTGATAACCAAATGACCTCATGCTAACTTAACACCCCCAAGGTTGAACTAGGGTGTTTAATAATCAGGTGAAATAAGCTGAGGTAACTAATTAATATCTTGCACTGGCGTCTTTAAGGGGAGCAAGACCAGTGTATAAAATAAAAAAGGAGTTCTTACACTACAACATAATTATCAAGTACCTAGAACCTTTGTATGATATGTGAACAAAATCCACGGGATGACCCCACGTGCAGAAATGCATCATGGTTTAAATTGGCCAACCCTGCAATAAACTCCATACATACAGCACTACATAACATACACCATACATACAACATAACCAAGACTACAGCATGACATGTGTTAGTCACTTCTCGCCCAGCTGTGTCTTCATGTTAAATCAAATCAATAATTATTAACTTGTTCATCTTCCAACAACATTAAGGAGTAAATACCTTCATTATCGTGTGTTATGACCTCGTGGTTAACCTTCCCTCCTGACCCAGTGATGACCGAGTCCAATTGTGCCTGAAATTGTGAGAATTGTCTTTTGTTACAATTACCCTAACCTAACTTGACCTAATCTAACTTAACCTACCCTAACCAAATCAAACCTACCCTAACTTAATATATCCAACCCTAACCTAACTAGAACCAAACCTGATCTCACTCTAACTTAACCTAACCTGTAATATAATTCCCTTTTATAGATTCAAACTGGGTGGCTAATCTTCAGGTGATTCACATGATGTAAAATATTCTGAACACTTTCATGTTATATATATTCTCAACATAATCATACACAAAATATCCTCAACATTATTATCAATTCTTATCATTTAACTAATTTACACATCCCGTTTGCCTTACACATATATGGTAATCAATTAACTCTTACCAGACTTGTGCTTGTTTAATGTTCAACTATTTCTTCTTATGTGTAAGTTAAAAGCTTATTATAACTTGTGTTTCAGCTATGACTATAACACATTCACTCATTTCCTTCCTCTCTCTCACTCACTTTCTCCTCCCCTACCTACCTTTCCCTCGCTTACTTTCTCCCTCTCTCACCAACTCACTTTCTCCTTCCCTCCCTCTCTCACTCACTCACTACCTCCATTACAAGTGACTATAATATATACTCACAGGAAGCTCAATAAGCCCTTTAACTTTAAGCAGCTTGGCCAGTTCAATAACATGTGGAAGAAGCTCACCAGGAACATTCACCTATAATAGACAACACAGTAAGTCATTAGCCATCCTTAGTACACGAGGCAGACCAGCACGAACAAGAAGAGTGACGCAGTAGCTTGATATGCATTTATTATACACATTATTCCTCTACTGAACAGGAAACAGAGGAAACAGAAATATCTAGTTTGACCATTAGTAGTTTTATCACCTGTGTTTTTCTCGCTGTTTCATAATATTTCACATACATATAAACAGGATGGTGACTTTGGTGAGTGAAAACCTTGGTGATGGAGTTAAGATCATGTGACAATGTGTGAATCAGCTGATGTAAGGGAGGAGAGGTCAGATGAGAAAAGATGCTAAATGCAATATAGGGCGTCCATGATGTGAACCACAGTGAAACTTCCAAATAGCAGACTTCTCTCTCCATATAATCCATTAGATGGAGGTGTCACATCTAACGGACCCTCGATGTAATGGATTTTCATTCCTAAATAGTTCGTTAGATGGAGGTGTCACATCTGACGGACCCTCAATGTAATGGATTTTTCTTTCATATGGTCCATTAAATAGAGGTTTCACTGCATTTTAAAACTCAATAACTTAAAAAAATATTAAAGACAAAATACGGTGCATGTGTTCTATCATTAATAACTTTGTGGTTATTAGGTTTAAAAATGGATCAGATAATTTATGAACATCCTGTTGAGAAATATACAGTACAGGTATGTTCCTATACAGAAGAAAAGCAGTTAACATCAAGTAGCAACATAACAGAGCTGGGAGACTGGATCTTACCTGTCCACGGTACATATATGCGATGATGACTTGTAAAGCGTCAAAATTGGCTCCAGGAAAGACTACCACCATTGGGCGCTCTTCACTGACTTCCTCCAGCATTTTCTATCAAGTAAATACATGTACAGATAATACAGTATAAATACTGTAGCATAAACACTAGCAATAATAACACAGGTACTGTACTAGCAGAAGCAGTAATTACTACCCACTCCCACTAAACATTGCTGGGTAGTTTTGGAGGGATTTTTCTGGAAATTTTCCAGAAAATGTGGCAGACCCAGAATTTAGACAATTTTTCTGGAAAAATTCCGAGTTGATTTCAATTCCAAATATTGGAGAGTTCTGGGGATTCTGGCTAACCGGGAGATTACTGTGCTAATATCTGTGTGAGTCATAGACTTACAAGAATTATGGCATTTTCTTGTCTCAGCAGTAGAGCATTGTAACACCACATTCTGATTAAACACTGTGTACTATCAATACAAAAATATGAAGTAATAAGATGAAATAACTTAAATACGGTGTTAGTATGCAGCTGAAATTCCTGCATATCAAAATATAATGCATGGATGTTTTGAGAGAATATATTGTATTAGTTATCATGTACACTCATTCTGAAGGAACAACTTAGTGAAGACAGATACTGTAGATAGATACATACAGCATGTACATAGATATTTATTCAGTCAAATTTGTATAACAAGTTTTCAATTATTTATAATGCACAGTATATAAATAATGCAGGTACTGTATACAGTTCAACAGGTATACATAGACAATGCAAGCATACAGTTCATGTGTACAGTGGTCCCTCGGTTAACGAGCACAATCCATTCCAGCAGGTTGCTTGTTAACCGAAAAACTCGTTAACCGAAACCATTGTTTCAATGGGTTTTTGGGTAATTGGTTCCAGCTCACCGAAAATTGCCTAAATTCAACAAAAAAGGTAGAAAAGTACAATTACTTTGAGGTGTGTATGTAGAAGGCTCCTGGATGATGATGATGATGATGATGTGGGTGGAGGAGAAGAGAAGGCATTGGGGTGGAAGAGAAGTCTCCCCATGGCACCATTTCACCCATAAAATTTTAGTTTTCTTGGTTTAATTCAAGATTATTTTCCTTAAATCAACACTGCACTGCATTATATATTGTCAATATGTAAATTAAATTTCAAAATGACCAATAATTTGCATGCAAACACAGAAAAAAGCATTTAGTTGAAGAGAGTCTCAAGCAAGAGGTTCCCTCCACTGAAAATAGAGAGAGACTGGCGCCTGTTTGGTGTGTTGCCAGGCTGGATGGCGCGCATGAAACTACTGTCTTTACCTTCAATTACGTTCAATAATTGTTAAAATGACTAAAAAATTTAATACTAAACTTTTAAAATTATTGAATAGTATAAACTTCTTGATATTTACTAAAATAGTAAGGAATTTAAGCCCTAAAACTGATTACTGTATTGGCGGACTAATACTACAGCTGGACCGCCAAATGCAAGCGAAAACATATTGAGATCGGCCCGTAAAAAACTCGGTAATCGAGGGATTGCTCGTTAACCGAAGTTAAGAATCTTATGGAAGGTAAATCGTTAACCGAGGGATCACTGTACATAGACAATGCAGGCATACAGTTCAACATGTAAATAGACACTGCAAGTATGTATACAGTCCACCATGTGTATATACAATATTGTACAGGTATACAGTTCAACATGTATACTGTATAGACAATGTACAGATGAAACAAGTATAGTTGTCTTACTCTAAAGTATGTGCTGAAGAAAGCTAAAATAATGCGATGAGCCTTGATGCTCCTCGACCCCACAGAGATGGTCACGTCAGTAAGCGTCGCTCCGGCCAAGAAGTGTGGCAACTGGCGACCCACGTGTTCTCCCCAGTTCTGCCACAGCACCACAACCATGACTGAAAGATGGATCCTCATTGTTTCTTGCGAGGTAAGTGAAACCTCCATTAACGGACATCTCTCTCCATATAATCCATTTGCATGTAATGATCCCTCAATATAATGGACTTTAATTTCTATACTGTATACTGTACCTGTAGTTCGTTAGATGGAGGCTTCACTGCATATAAATACTATGGTAAAGTTATTGTTTTGGTCATCCACCTATTTGGAAGTAGGTCAGAATCCTTCAAAATACATCAAAAACCATTGGAAAAACATAATTTCAACCTAACCTAACCCAAACTTAAAATGCTAAAATTCACTGGATGACCAAAACGATAATATCATAAATATTGTTGTCTCATGTCAACGATTGTTTGTTTATTTTAAGGGTAATGCATTACTGTACTCTGGAACATCATTACAGGTTACCCCGGAGCTTTAAAACATTTGTCTATAAAAGGTAATTTATTTCTTACCTCGAGAAAAAAAGGGATTTACAGTTGCTAAATTATCGTTTCGGTCATGCACCTAACCTAACCTAACCTAACTTGACCTAACTTGAACATAAAATCCTAAAAATCACTGCATGACCAAAACCATAATACTTGCACTATTACTTGAGCAATTTGTTTGTCCTGAATTTTAATTTTTATTGATCCGATGGAAAACGAATTACATGTACATTTTACGTCGATTTGGTGAGGTAAGAAAGTGTTTACATTCTAAGGAGAAATGTCATCCAGTAGGCAGCTAAGGAGAGTAATTGATATTAACTACAGTATTACCAAACACTAACCTGGTATTTTCCTCCTCTACTGTAATAAATTTGTATCACATGAAGATCCTCCTCCTCTATAACACGCGAAGCTTACATGAAGGTTCCGACTCCTCGTTGAAGAACAATTAAAACTTGTAGTTATCCCTCTACTTGCTGTGTCCTCTTCCTTTTTCTTTCGTGGAGGTTCAGGTCAAGGTGGTGTTATGATGCTCCCTGATTCTCGTCTACCAGCTGAACTACCACAAAGGACCAAGAACTTCCCTGAGTTTGTTGTATCTTCACTTGTGTTTGTCAAGTCTCTTCTTCCACATCAACTACCTGCTTCATGGCCGCTGTTAATAATATACCACGAACTTGATCTAAACTAATATATATATTTTCATAAAACAAACTTCCTGAACCACATTTAAATTATTCCTAACTAATTATAAAATGATAATCTAATTTTATACATTATGGTTTTAATTCATTTATATCGCTGGGCAAATATAATTTTAGTGATTGTAACATTTTCTAACATTATTTACACGTATTGTTTTGACCACACCGAGACGGTCGGTTACTCTCCCGTGAGTGTTGACATTGTCTGGTACTCGGTTGTCATACATGTGAATAACAGGTCGCCACTATTCCACTTGTATAACAGTAATTTTTACATGAATATAATAAATTGTAGTAACAATACATGTTGTATGCTTATTACACGCCTCATACAGTAACTCACTAGATTTTAACACAAATGGAAATATAAAACTTTGATATGAACCCTAAACTGTCTACATATTTTTAAAGTATATTTTCAGA
This sequence comes from Homarus americanus, assembly GCF_018991925.1. Classification (NCBI taxonomy): domain Eukaryota; kingdom Metazoa; phylum Arthropoda; class Malacostraca; order Decapoda; family Nephropidae; genus Homarus; species Homarus americanus. Next base: position 1,898,098 of record NW_024713650.1, on the reverse strand, counting down.
ACATGAATACAGTTCAGTATGAGGTAGAGTTTGGTTAGGTTAGGCTAGCTTTGGTCAGATTAGTTTAGCATTAAGATGGTTGATATTTTGGTGAAATTAGTTAGGGTGAAGATTTTTCAGGTCATCCTTATCTTATCTTTCTTCTGTATGATTAGGTGCCAGATTTCAAAACGGTCTTGCACACTTGTCTGGCCAGATAAACCAAACCAAGTGCACTTTACCGTTGCTAAAAACATCTTCATACGAAACATTTCACTCTTGCTGTATACAAGCATCCAATGAACGTTTTCAGATGTATTCCTTCTAGATTAAGTTGGTTTTAAGTTAAGCAAGGAGTTTTTTCCAGTGGTTTTTGATGTTTTTTTTATTTTGTTATTGAAATAACCATCGTAAAAACACATGGTTTAAAATGTAAATTTACCTCTGTTTGTCAGGGCAAACTACAGCTTCTAAGCTTTCAAATGTTTTGTATAAATTATAAACAAACAAAGGGAAATAATAGAATGTTTCATATGCCCCTCACATCCGATTTTTATTATGGAGCATAAGGGTTGAGACGATCCTGGCCCATCGTATTTGGTTCTGCAGCTCCTCAATGTTGAGACACTGTCATAGCAGTCATCACATTAGGGAAGAAGCTGGGGTTGAAACTCCTGCTAGGGCTTTGATATTTTGTCGATGGGAACTAATATCTTTTGTTTGAGGTCATCAATACTATGCACTGTATATACAAGGCAATGTCATTGTTGATGTTTTGCTTATCCTATCTTTGAATTTCTAAGCAGTTTCCAGTCTGGCACTTGGTACTTTTCTGAAATATATGACACAAATAATTTCAATTAGTTATATATTATCACACACACTCCAGTTAACACCACCCACACACCCCCAATATCCCCCAACCCGCAAAAAATCACACCCCCCCCCCAACATCAACCATAAACCTTCATTATCACCCCCACACCCTCCAACATCTCACCCACGCACTCCACCACCATCCCCCCCCACACACACATGCACTCCACCATTATCCCCACACCCCCCAACATTAACCACAAACCTTCAACATCACCCATACACTCCAACACCCCCCACACAATGTATCAAACCTCAATCATCACTGCTATTAATCAAATGACTCATTCATAAAGTACAATAGTGTACAGTGCATACTCATTTATTCATTGATTACTAGATACATTACTGTAATAATTATGTTTATTAATACTGTACCTGTACCCTTGATATACAACACTATATTTCTCACAAGTAAAATAGTACGTTATCTTTAACACAATAAGAACATGCCGAGAATAAAACTCTATAGTTTTATGCTTGTAGTAAATATTTTCACTTGTGCCCACAGTCTAGGTGTAAATGGAGTGTGTTCACGCAAGACGAGATGCTCAGTTTAGACTCTCAGTACTCTCTCCAGCACCCAGAAACATTCCGGAGATATGGAATTTTTCTGGGTTTGAGAGAATCGTCTGGTTACCCAGATGTCTCTCACCCCCGGAAGTGCTCTGCACCAACTGTTCCAGCTAATGAGGATACCACCATATTAAGTAACAGCAGTACAGTGTATTTCTATACCTACAGTATGCTGTATACTTCAACACACAGCAAACATGTCAACTTCAGATACTTGGCATACAGTATTTGTTGGAAAAGTCATTGTGTCACTGGTCCTAGGTCAGTGTTACCACTGTCATCACTAGGTTTTCTGTACATATAGTGTATTCAGTAGTTTAAATGGTGGCAATGTTGTTCTGCCTTTAATGGTTGGCATTCAAAACAAGATTCAATATTTTACTGTTTTTATTATATTTTAGAAAGCTTGAGTACATTCTCTAGTTCATAAATGTTCTAAATGCCAGAGTGAATATAATAGTAGTAGACTTCAATTTGCCATCCCTATCAATGTGAGATCTCTCCTTAAATCTCTAGAAATGAGAGAAATAAAAAATAGCTTGCAATCTTGTATAAAAAGACAATACATTTTATCTACACAATATTTGGCGCAGAGACCCCCCGTATATTTCCCCAATATTAGGTACACTTTCTTTCCATGGGAAATGTTGAGGACCCCTTCCTGACCTCCCGGAAGAGCTAATCTGAAGCTCTCGCAGGGCCCGGAAAATGACATTGCTCTTCCTTGGTGGAAAGATGATCCCTGGGGCCTCCCACCACTGCTTACAACCCAGCCACAAAACCGTGCTTCAAAGTATTAAACTCTCATTGACTGATTACTGTCAATATTGCTCTATGAAACACACTTGGTTTGGTGTAAGTTGGAAGCATTGGCAAGTGGCACCCCCACAACCCCTATTTGGGTTGCTGGTATATCTCCACATGCTGTAAGTGTCACTTGGCTGATTATAAAGCATTCCTGATGCTCCAGGCATCAAATAATGTTGGTATATTAACTATATTATATAATGTGAAAACTTCTATATTTCTTTGTTTGGCTAGAATCCCACACGAGCCATTACATAAAATGCACGGTCTGTACATTAACTATAAATTATTGTACCACTAAAAGTTTAATTTTGCACAATTTTATTGTTTATTTCAATATTACTAGCTAACAATGCAGCATCCCACTGCAGGAGCAGTGTTTATATTAAAACACCAGATTACTTTTGAACACATAATCTCTCCATGACAGATCATTGTGCTATGAACTTTGTACCTGATCAAAGCTCCTGGACATAATATTAAATTCTAGCACCAACAAGTTACAAGCAGCTGATGAGATATCAACATGAGAAATGCCCAACAATTCAGATCTATGGGCAATTAAGTTTTGTTCACTGGGAACCAGGAGCCAAATTCTTGCAACTCACACACACACTCCTGCCTGTTTATTATGAGGAACAGCGCGCCATCACCGACTAGAGTTAGTCTGAGGAGAGCATAAGCAGGATTGCTTATGTCAGCATCTACAATAACAAATATGGATCACTAAATAAAGACAACATTTGTACATGAACATACAAACTAACAATCTTTGGCAATACTCAGACTATGACTGAGATTACAAGTATAACTATATAAACATTTTGTGGAGGATCATGATAAAAGTGGAATGTGGGCTGTACCTCTGTCTCACTATCATCAGAACTCGCTGCAACCCTGCTAGCTTATGCCAGGGAAGAGCTGGCAGCCCTCTGCCGGGGGCGTTCTCTGCCACAACCCAAACCTGGCCCCGCACCCTATCCCGCATCGTCGCGGGCATCAAACAATATCACAGTAATAATAATGGCAGTGTTCGCCAAAGTGAGTCCAGGCACACTCGGCCTTCTCGCAATTTACAGGTAGTTTGACTTAATATCTAAGAAGGCTGCAATGTGCCACAGCAATTCTACTTGAGATGCATCAATGCACTGCTGTTGCTGATCAGCAATGTCTCCCTGCCCAGTTTGTGACATTACTAGACAGGAACACATTTGTCGAACACTGGGTAGGCCTATACCCTGAGATTAGTCAAGTTATTTGTATGACTCAGGGATGGATCATTACTGCAACATGCTAGCCACTGCCTTCAGGAGACCAGGCTTGAGTGATGCTGCGGCCACTTGTTGCGGCTCCGGCCGCTACTGTGTAGAGGATGCTGTAACCAGCACCCAAGTCCAACCGAACTTAAGTGATAATAATTAATCCATTAAAAAATAACAATAAATAAATCAATTAAAAAAAAATTATATTTTTATAAATATATACCGGAAAAAAAAAGGAAATAAAAAAAATATACATATGGTGGGTGTTCAAAATCGAGGAGGAGAGACAAAGACACATCTCCATACAGAGCCTCTTTTGGATTCAATCCTTTAAGTGTTTAAAAACGCAACTCATTTGGAACTCACCCAAATGACATCCGAACAAGTTTCAAAGTTTTAAAGTTCCTTCTGAGCAACAAGAAGTAAATCTGAAATAACTGCAACCACAGCTGCTCCAGAGGCTCGTTCAACACTACAATCAAAAGGGACGGCAAAATATCAAATGATCAATTAAACTTCCCAAAAGCCATGCTACAGAATTCTATAATTATAATACCTTAATGAACGCAACAGTGCACGCTGCTGTTGCTCGGGCGGTCCAGTGATGTTTACGTACTACGTTTCTGTCCCTCTGCTGCAAATTTCGCCGAGGCCGTGTTCACTTTACGTCGCCCGGCAACACCACCGCTACAGTATATATTAGACACAAAAGTTAACAGCAGCCCAACCTTGACATTAGGGGCATTATAGGGATAAAATGTGGTTCACAATTGACCTCAGTTTCTGCATCATATTTGTAAACTTACAATCAAAAAGGGTCTACATTTTCAGTGCTACACAGTGGGACATGGCTCTTTAGATCCATGCTATGAAGGTTCAGAGATGAGGCAGCATTATTACTATTCAACCCCTCCTCTTGATTGCTAATTATCACACAAAGAAGCAAAAGAAACGTCCAAGTTTCCTCTCTAAATAACGTCAATATTTGGTTTGTGATGCAGACTTCCGGGCGATAAACATCAAGACAAGTGAGCCTTCGGTCTAAGGTCAACATATTCAGAGAAAAGTTCCAAGCTTGTGACACAAGAAAATTTCAAGTTTAAAAGAGAACCCCGCATAGTGACTCATGTCAACATCTTCCAACAGACAGCAGGGTTTTTATAATGATAACACTTAAAAGTTTGACTGCTGCTGAAACTTTTTCTATGCCACTTTGTGGTCACTTGTTACTGGGTACAAGTATGAAGCAATACACATGTCTGGGAATAGTTTTTCAAGTGAAGTTATAATTCCTTTTTCAAAGCATCGCTCCAGTTTAAGACTGATCACTCACACGTGTCAGTACAGGGAAACCGCTAATCAACAAACACTTCGTGCCGTGGCAGAAGTAACCTTACATACTAGTGAGGGTTGACACCACCCATCTAAACTAAAGAAAAAGCAAACACTGCACTTCCACTAATGGTATAATCCCAGATTTAACAAGTGTTGCACAAGGTGGCAAGGTGCCGGAGTCTCCACTGCTGGGGCTCAGTTTCCCCACCAGTCTGTTCCGGAGGCACCTGAAGTATTATAGCTGTTGTAGCCACCTCCGCCGCCTCCGCTGAAACCTCCGTATCCTCCATAATGGTTGAAGTGTGGTGGAGCTGAAATGTTAACTGGATATTACCATGTAGAAGAAATGTCATCTCAATGAAATTACTACGAAACAACTATGATTCAGAAGCCTTTCCTTCCTGCCATCTGACATTGACCTACAGATATCTTACCTAAGCCATGTGTATAAGGATCTATTCATGCCACCTTCTACTGACATCTTCACTTCATACACATCTTTCAAATACGCTGTAGCTAGCTATCTATTCATTCACTTCCCCATCACTCTTTTCTCTGTTACTCAAAATCCACTTCCTTGGCTCTCAACATCAATGCTTCCTCTTCCACTCTTTATCTCATCATCAGAACAGAAAATAATATATTACATGTGGTGACTAAAGAGCTTATAAGTGTATTTTGTTTCCTGTCAATTATTGATGGTAGATGTAAGAGGTTCAACACGCTAGGTTCATTTCACATAAATGTTCCACACTATTTCACACACACACACACATATGTATACTGTACAAAAAGGATGGGTGAGAAATAACCAACTCATTTTACAATTTCATAAAATACTACACAACATAAATCATACATAATACACAATATACAGTACATTATACATACAACACAACATACATAATACATAACATAAAAGTTTATACCGAGACTACCTAGTGTCAGTTATTTCTCGTCCATCCTGTATAGTGCAACTGGAAGAACAAAAACTAATGCCTTTAGTCATTCCTCAATTGATCACACACATTCTCTTTCCATCACAAACTCACAAACATTCTTTCATTCACAAAACAACATAAAATGAATGCCAGGAGATACTTACTAGGTCATGCAGATCAAGAACACCAACGCATACCTACGGTGAAGATCATCATCATCACCTGCAAGCTCCTTTTGTGACTACTAACCTCCCCCGAAGCTGTTGAAACCTCCACCAGGGCGAGCAGGACCCGACGTGTGGGGGCCCTTGGTGCGATCCGCTTGACGGTAATCGCGAGAGCCAAACCCACCACCGAATCTCTTTCCTCCGCTGCGTCCTCTTGCGCTGCCGCCACCGCCCCAGCGCGTCTCTGAAGCAATGGCCTCCAGCCACTTGGGCAACTCCTGCTTGGCCTCTTGCAACAGCTCCACCAAGTCACGAACCATATTGCGGTTTTTGTCGTTGAAGAAGCTCGTGGCAAGACCTGCGATGAAGGTAAATGCACCAATACTCGAACATTAAGAAATATAAACCAAACATAAGTGAACTTTATTATATAATCAGAATATCCTGTGCTACTCTGTGGGCTGGATACCCATAATATTAACTTGTCTGGTGTGCTCCTTCTATCTCACATGAACCTGGGTGAAAAATACACTGCTCTTGAATATTTTTTCTTACCAATCTCAAATGTGAGAACAAAGCAAGGGTGATACACATTATCCAATCTATTATTTTTTTCCATTCCCACAAGACAGAAAAAAATAAGAAGTCTCGATGATAACTTATACATATCAGAGTTCTTCACGTTAACAGAGATGATTAACTTCTTCTTTCCATAAACTATTAAACCTTTACTCACCCAACATTACCTTACGTTCCACTTTTGTGCACACGGGGGCAGAGTGGGGAATCCTTGGTTGCTGGTTGAGGGCCAACTATGCACTGGCAACATCTTCCAACAGACCAGAAGCCTTCAGCCATCATTCACCAACCTGTTACCTCTCAATGTCTCAACACACCAGTACTGTATCATTTAAAACTCTCACCATCAGACCTGTCAGAAGACTTCCTTCCTAACATCTCGTTCTCTCATCATATTATTCAATATCTCTGCCAAGCAACCGAATTTGTGACTACTTCTACATCTCTTTATCATTAAAACTTACTGAGCTATGAATAGTCTTTCTCCCAAGTGCTTCTTACCAACAATACAATCTAACATATCCATGAACTGCATTCTTCAGTAAATGACTCTTTATTCACAAAAAAATTAAATATCTTTCCTTCATTTATTAGAGCATTTTTCCACTATAACTCAGGGCAGTTATAATAATGAGCAACACTGATTCTCCTTCATTCACTGTTATCCATTTGTTCTAGATGCCTTACCAGTTGTAGTCTGAATGCCGCATAGATCTGCAGCTCAACTAATTCAACACTGATAGGATAGCTACTCTTGTATTAGGATATTTAATATTAAGGTAATAAAATGGCAGCGAAGGTGTGGCTATTGGGAGAGGCTGGAGGCCACGTAATTAAAAAAAAAATAAAAAAAAAGTGTTATAGTGCTCCGCGTCCACCACAAGGCCAAAAGACATCCACCCGATTCATCCTTGTGGCTTGATAAAACTTATAAGATTATCCCACTCACCAAGGTTGCCCATACGGCCAGTACGACCAATACGGTGAACATATTCTTCTATGTCAGATGGAAGGTCAAAATTTATGACGTGTTTAACGTGTGGAATGTCTAAACCACGGGCAGCAACCTGAAAAGCAAAAAAAAATGCACCGTGAAAAGTTTGAACCTATCTCACCTGATTCACCCCCCAGTAAAACTTTATGAAGCCTGATCTGCCAGGTTAGTTATACAGAGGTCAGTCAAAAGGTAAATCTGAACCTCATGAGAAATATATTCAGAACAACAATTTGTGGTTAAAGATATATTGACTTAAGTATGACTATGCTCTCCCAGTGATCCTCCCACCTGCCAACATGAGTGGCCTAGCTATGCTTCCCATGCATCTCTTTACAACTACTGTACAGGGTCTCAGAAAATTTTTATACACACTGCCTTACAGATATTTGTGGAGATAATATAAATGCTTTTATTACAACAGTAACATTGTCCTCCGCATGTGATGATGTGTGAATTCTTCCAACAGTGAGGCTTATGTTACTGCTGTATTACAAGCATTCACAATCTCTACAAAAAATTGTAAGGTAATGTGGACACATTTTTTGAGACACCCTGTAATTAACTAGTCAACAATGCAAGCAGCAGATGTTAAGGGAATTTGTTTCTTCTGTGAAAGTTTATCCTGGAAACTACTCAGCTGTTTGGCCAATTCAACTTAATGTTAAAATTCTATTCTACAGTCTGTATGTCACTACAGGGTGGACACACTCAGAAACAGATGAAGGTCAGAAGCAACCAAAGTGACAAATCAGCATATTTTAAGACAGAACCACTTGGTGCTATAAATCATTAACACAGCTTAGATTAATGTTATTGTGTTCCTGTCTACACCACTGATGCTTCCTTTTCCTTCTCTCCCAGTTGGTGGCCACAACCATAAATCTTGGCAGGAAAACAACAAATACAGAAAGAGAAATGTGGTAGATCATAATGATATGGATTGCCGCATGAAAATAGTAATATAAAAGGTTCATAACTGGGAGAAAAAACGATTCCTGTATGTTTGGAATTGTGTTATTTGAATAACATATGTAAAAAAAATAAATAAATAAATACTGATAATCGTGGTAACATTCTCATATGTATTTACTAACACCAAGTTATGTGTACTAATCCAGATGGTAATAAATGTTATATTATTTTTTGAGATAAATGTACAGTACAGTCTCTCCTCGAATTACGACGGGGTTCCGTCCCGATGACTAGGTCGTAAGTCGAAAATAATATAGAAATTCTAAAATGGGTGTCTCATTTTCTTCTCAGCACCACGAGAACTCTCACTTCTACGCTTGCCAGCCATTTTAAAGGGAAATACAAACGAAAATTTTGCCAGTACACAGCGCGATCACTAACGTCGGGACTCGAAAATAAGCAATGTGAAAAATATTTTATACGACCATGGCGGTCGTATGTCCGGGTTGTCGCAAGTCGAGGAGAGACTGTATATATCTGGTGCCACTAAGAGAGCTCAGGCTCTCCATTGGCTGAACCATGTCAATAATATTATTATCAACATTGATATTTTGTAAACCCAATTCTCAAATGGACTGATTTTGTAAATTTAGCAACAAACAAACAAGAGCAGACTATGTTAATGTTAACTTACTGCAGTGGCCACCAGTATGGGACACTGGCCAGAGCGGAACACGCGGAGGGCATCTTCACGCTCACGCTGGCTGCGGTCCCCGTGAATGCTGGTCACTGGGTAGCCATGGCGGTACAAGAACTCTTCAAGAGCATCCGCCCCTTTCTTGGTTTCCACAAACACTAAGGTCAGTGATTCTGTGAGGGATAAGCAGCTCTTATTTCTCCACCTCTCCTAAAGGCTGCCAAAAATTAGTAGTCTGGACATTTCCTCTGGCTAGTATAAAATATTACCACAATGTCTCGAGAGATGGAACCAAAGCAAAGCTCTTCCACAGCTTAAATATGATCTGGTTACATCAAAGCCAATATCCAGTTCTACTCCATATTAAGTGAAAAAGCTTTTTATATTATCAAGATACTGAAGGTGCTGTATATATTCTTGAGAGTGCTAAAGTAATAATGTTTTGGAGTAGACTGGCTGGCAAGAAGCTACTAATGTCTATCCAAAAGGGAGCACTACTTCCTAGGTCAAATACTGTATCTAAATGAAAAACGCAGAAGAAAGAAGCATGGGTACTGGAAAATATTACCTTCTTTCTGAGGGGGTACACCCATGGCCAATTTTTCATCTGCAAATAAACCTTCATTTACAAGAAAGTAATCTACTTCCTACATACAGAGGTAAGTATATTAATATAAGGGTACACACAGGGAAAAACAAGACTATTTTTTTCACTTACAAGATGAAATGAACTAATTAAAAGACACAACTAGAGCATAATACAACAGATCACCATTTAATCTATCAGACAAGTGGCACATCAACTTCTTACTCGTGGAGACCACCAATCTTAAGGTGCACATGCATGCTTGAGGCACCACAGTAAATAAAATACTGTACAGCATTACTGAATTTTGCATTATTGTCACAGAGAAACAAGTTAATGCATTCCAAGAAAAACAAAGCCTCTTTCTCCCTTGCAATTTGTATCTAAGAAACTTTGCCAATTG